>NC_135497.1:55778897-55882166 GCF_052857255.1 Amblyomma americanum
CTGATAATTCGTGCATTCTTTTCGAGAGAAAGGAACTTCCGCTTCCTACACAAAGACGCCATGCCCGTGTCGACTGCAGCGCACAAGCACGAGTGAAAGAAACTAGGGAAAACGCGCTGCTGCTGTTGCCAGGCTGCTGCGTCCATTGGCGACCGTTTGGTTGCGGCTCTGGCTTGGAAGAAAACGGGAGCTTGCACCTGCGCCTTGTCGCAAGGCAGCCAGCCCGATTGTCATCACCACCAAGTAAAGGCAGCCTTCATGTGCGTTTGAGTGGATCATTTGGTTGCAGCGAAAGTGTAGTGAAACAAAGCAGCGTGGACCTAGGGAAGTACACAGATGAGCGGCGATATGCTTATTTTATTGCAAGATAGATTTTAAAACCCAGCACTAAAACTAGCTAAAGAGACATTTTTAGTCATACTCTTCCGTCGGTGCTATTAAATAATCCCGAACAATTTTGGAACGTGGTTAAGAAAACTGATCCATCTACAATTAATCTTAAAACATTAGACGATCACGTAATTCCCAGTGAAATGTGTGCTGATGTCCTTAATGATGTGTTTACAGCTTCTCTTACTAACGATTTAATTACTGCAATTCCTCTTTACCCAACCCTCGACTTCTTGACTATGAACCCCATTATAATGGATTCTGTTGGCATCGAAAAAATAATTGATCAGCTGAAGACATCATCATCATGGGGAGTGGATAGCATAAACTCAAAAATTTTGAAAAATACCAAAGTGTACAGTGCTATTATTCTTCCTGAACTCTTTCAACAATCTCTTGTGTCTGGCTGTATTCCTAGCGACTGGAAGGTGGGCAAGGTGGTTCCCCTGCACAATGCAGGTGTCAAACATTCTCCTAATAATTATCGGCCCATTTCACTTCATAGCATCCCTTGTAAGATCATGGAACATGTCATCTGCTCTCATCTTGCTAATTTTCTTTAGTCAAATTCTTTTTTTCAGTCATTGCCAACACGGGTTTCGTAGATTATTCTCATGCGAGACGCAACTTCTATGCTTTACACAGGATCTTCATTTCATTCTTGACCGGGATTCCATAGCTGACTGTATATTCTTCGATTTCTCCAAAGCCTTTGACAAAGTCTCTCACCAATTACTACTTTTCAAATTAAATAATCTCAATCTCGATTTTAACATTATCTCGTGGCTTCAGTCTTTCCTTACTAATCGTTCTCAATACGTGACTGCTAATAAATCCAGCTGTCGTTCCTCTCCAGTGGGCTCAGGCGTTCCCCAGGGTTCTGTCCTAGGGCCCCTACTTTTTCTCATTTATACTAGACTTGCCTAACAACATTGCTTCTTCCGTATGTCTTTTTGCCGACGATTGCGTAATTTACCGTTAAATTAACAGTGACTCTGACACTTCTGTCCTTCAATCTGATATTACCAAGTTTCAGAATGGTGCAAATTATGGCACATAGAATTTAACATTAATAAGTGTAAACATTTGCGTGTTTCTCGATGTAGCACTGGAATAGTCACTTACGACATTAATAATATCCCGCTTGAAACTGTGTCTTCGTATAAGTACCTTGGTGTGCACACAACTTCTAATCTTTCTTGGAATCTGCACGTGGAATTTAATACTAACAATGCTAACCACATGTTGGGGTACCTGCGCCGAAACTTCTCCCTTTCTTCTACTTTAATAAAATTGCTCCTTTATAAAACACATGTTCAGCCTAAATTGGAATATGCAGCATCTAACTGGGACCCTGACCTGTCTTCATTAGCTACTGAAATCGAATCTGTTCAAAACCGTGCGTCACGTTTCATACTTTCCAATTATCACCGTATCTCCAGTGCTACTGCTATGAAAACTACCTTATCATTGCCACCTCTTTCACTCCGCAGAAAAATTTCTCGCTTATGCCTATTTCATAAGATCTATTACTGCACTCATGTCCTTAAGGGCCGGCTACTAACTACCCCCACATATGTTTCAGGCCGCATTGATCATCTTCGCAAAGTTCTCTATTTTGGGGAATTGTTTTTTCCCATTTGTTTTCTCTTGCCTTATTATGTTATGTTTTGTTCATTTTTCGCCGCGTTTTCATTTTTTTTCTATTTTGTGTTTCTGCTGCACTGCATCTGACCTAATTATGTCCTTCCCACTCCCCTCTTTAATTCATTCGGGCCCTGAGGGTATTTGAATAAATAAATAAATAGGTACCCCGAGTAGCAGAGAGAAACATGTCAAAAGAGAGTATGTTTGGGCATGTTGGTGGTTCATACTTAAAAAGGAAATAATTGTGCACTAATGAAAATAGGACGAATGAGAACAAATGGACGTGAGCTGACTTTCAACTCAGGATTTATCGAATCCTCAGTTAAAAGTAAGCGCTTGTCCATTTCTTCTCTTTCGTCCTGTCTTCCTTTGTGCGCTATTATTTCCTTTTTAAGCTGCGAAATGATCAACTGCCCTGAGAAAAAATCAACGTAATGAGAACTGTAGTGCTTTATTCCATATTCACATGCATGACAATCAGTTTCAACTCAGTATGCAGAAGAAAAAAGGTAACAAAAAATCTCTTCAGATGGTAGTAGGAAATGTAAACATTTATACAAGTTGTTTACATGGTTTTCACCGATTGTTGAAAGATGGTAGGAATACTGACCTCCAAGTTACATTTGTACAAGGTGTGGATTGCCAGTGGTGAGGAAAAATGGAGGTGTGCAATCAGCCTGTTAAAGGTTGTCTGCTGCATGACACTTTCACACGCACTTTCAGCAGTCAAAAGAAGTCCTTGAATAACGTCACGCATTCGCTACAAAAGTTGAAAGAGCTGTCGCAGCCTGCTGTGGCTTGGCATATAGGCTACATGGTAAAGTCTTGAAGGCACCCGTAGAAAAGGACAGCAGCCATACACGTGACCCGGTAGCTGCACATTTCCAGGTTTCTGATAAAATAATTCCACCTCACCTACACTACATTGAGACGCCGTTCAAGTTGAGACAGAGGTTATCTCACACGCTGTCAAACACCAGCATGTGACAGTAACCTGTTTATAATTGCTCTTGCTGCATTGCAATGCACACGCAATTGATTTGGTCTTCACGAGTAACGAAAAATGGGTTCCATGTGACACGTCCAAGCATGCCTGACACTGATTGTCCTCTGAGACAGCTTCTATACTCAGTTTCATACATAGGAGGCTGCAAAAGTAGCGCGTCCGCGGAATCATATTAGTCCGCCACGTATCATTCGTCGTTCTCGAAACTCTGGTGAATGCATGGGGGATGAAGAACGATATCAAAAGATCTGGCACCACTGAAAATCACTGTCGAAGCTACGAGGCCCTCAGGCTATAATTTTTACTACATGTGGACTACTTTATGGGCGCAGATTGAGTACGAGCCATTTGCCCTATCAACTGCGTATCATACTGCCCCATGCAAGTTTACTTCTTGAAGTCTTGATGAGTCGCAGGATGAAAATGTGACAAGAGATAAAGCGAAGTCCGGGAGGTGCAAGTCACAGCACTTAAGTTTCCTCGCAACAATATATGCTTGTGTTCACTTCGGTTGTGTAGCGCAAAGTGGCGCTGCAAAGTGGAGGTGCTAAGATCGGAGTTCCCAGCCGGCGAAAGAAAATAAAGATGAACGGCACATCCTCAGTGCGCACTCATGGCACGGGCTGTTCGGTGCTAAAAACCTGCTACGCCGGTCCTCTTGCTCTGGCGCTCCGCTGCGACCCCGCAAATCCCCTACAGTAGTGACTCCGGCCTAAGAGATGACCGATCGACCTACTTCGCACAACCAAGCCCTCCTCCTCCGCGATTTCCTGGTCTCCCGAAACTCAGGCTGCTTTCAGGGCTTCAAAACAAGCTCTCGTTAATTTGATGCTTCTCATCCACCCCAGGGCTTGCGCGCCAACTCGTATCGTGATGGATGCTTCCAGTGTGGCCATTGATGCTGTTCTACAGCAGAAAATCAACTCCCAGTGGCACCCATTGGGTTTCTTTTCTCTAAAGCTCCAACCTGCCGAGACTCACGACAGCATTATGGCCGTGAGCTGCTCGTCATCTACTCCGCCATCCAGCATTAACAACACTTCTTGGAAGGCCAGCCATTTTATGTTCTAACGGATCATAAGCCTCTGGTGTATGTGTTCCGTATGAACTCTTCCGAATACGTCGCCCGTGAACTTCGTCAGTTGGCCTACATATCGGAGTTTGTGACAGATATCACGCATATCAAAGGCACTGATGAGGCAGCCGATGCACTTTCAAGCATTACCTCCATCGGCGTGGCTAACCTGCGGTGTACTGGGAATATCTGGCCCGGGCGCAGCTAGACGACCCTGAGCTGCAAGCCCTGCGTGGTCACCCCCGTGCCCTCCGTCTGCAGCTCGTGCCTCATCCGTTTGTGCCCGGATTGCTCTGGCGCGACATGTCATCGGCTCTACCGCGCCATTTCACACCGGAGGCCTTTCGTCGTGCAATTTTTCGTGCACAACATCTGCCATCCCAGCATCTGAGCCACGCAGTGCCTCGTTATCCAGCAGTACGTCTGGCCGACACATTAACACGAATGGTTGCCAGTGGGCGCAATCGTGCCTTGCTTGCCAGTCCGCCAAAGTGACCCAACATATAAAGACTCTACCCCAGTCTTTCCTGCCACCTAGTTGTTGCTTTGGTCACGTTCATCTTGACTAGGTTGGACCACTCCGTCCCTCTCATGGCTGCCAGTACATTCGGGTGATAAGTGACCGCTTCACCAGTTGGTCCGAAGCAGTGCCCATTCCGGACATTACTGCGGAAAAAGTTGTCAAAGCCTTCGTTTCAGCATGGGTTTCCCGCTTCGGCTGCCCCGTCATTGTTACCACGGATCGCAGCCGCTAGTTTGAACGCACCCTCTTCACTCCCCTCACTCGTCTGCTTGGTACTAAACACTGCCTAACCGCAGCATACCACCCCAGTGCCAACAGCATGGTCGAGCGGCTTCATCGCCAGCTCAAGGCTGCCCTCGCTGCGCGCCTTGATCGTGAGCATTCGGTCAACCGCCTTTCTATGGTACTTTTTGGCCTATGCGCCGTCCTTCGTCCTGACCTTGGCTGTTTGGCGGCTGAACTCGTCTTCAGTGCACCCCTGCGGCTTCCTAGAGACTTGCTCGTTCCTTCGCCTCCCTTGTCACAGCCCCTGCAGTACCTTCAACGCCTACAGGACTGTATTCATCACCTGCGCCTAGTCCCGCCTCGATCATCTGACCGTCATGTATTTGTGCACCCAGACCTTGCGTCCTCGACGCGGCGCCTCTTACCCCCTCGTACAACGGCCCGTACCGCGTCCTCAACAAGACGACAAAGTTGGCGACTATCCTGCTGAATGGTTGTGAAGAGGTAGTATCCTTAGATGGCCTCAAACTCGCATAACTAGAGACACCTTCCCAGGAGCTTCCCTTGAATGTTGCCAGCTTATCTGCTGACCAGCCTGCCGCCACGACAGCCCCATCTATGCCCCATCAGCGAGTACATTTTGCCGTTCCGTCTGGGCGGGGGGCCCTCTAGCACAAAGTGACGTTGCAAAGCGGAGGCGCCAAGATCAGCGTTCCCAGCTGGCGAAAGAAGAAAATAAAGATGAACGGCGCATGCCCGCAGGGCACGTTCAGTGCTAAAAGCCTGCTACACTGGTCCTCTTGCTCTGGCGCTCCGCTGCGATCCCGCAAATTCCCTACAGTTGTACGGTGAACTACTTTTTTGGGCGCGGACTTAGCCTATGTGAACAGGCACACTACTTTTGGCAGCGTTACCTATGTATGAAATGAAGCACATACAACAGCAAGAACTCCATTTACCTCACCACTAGTCCAACTGTAACGATGCAATAAACACTTTGGTTAGACATTATTCCAACACACACCCCAACTACTTTTCAGGCATGTAAGGCGGTTATTTGCACACTCATGTCGACTTCTGCAATAAGATAGCGACTTTTTCTGGTCATCTCATACACCAAAAAATAGAGGGCACTGTAACATGGCAGCTGCTTGAAGCTGAAGGCATGTTATGCACTTCTTCTTATGCAAACTAACAATAATGGGCATCTCAAACACCACTTCAGCAAGAGCAGGACTAAACGATGACAATGATTTTCGTATACTGGAAGTAAAATGTTGACATAAGAAAAGGAACAGGAAAACAACAGAACAGTTCTTGGGGTCTCAATCTGGTCACAGAGACATAAATGCAACAGCATGATAGACCATTAATTTTCTCCCACAGTAGCAAGCTGTGCCGTCTCCTGGTGCAAGCAGACATCTGCAATATTAAACACTTATTGACAGCTGAATATGCCATGACGGCAATGCATAAAGTAGAAAAATCGTGGCACAGGCACACAGCTATGAGGCTAATAAAAATGTCAGTAACAGGAGCTTGCATATGTGCTATATACTGCAGGACATGTCATAGGGCAAGTAGCTTCGTAGTGTACGAGTTAGGAGTTGTGCCAAAGACATTGACAAGAGAGACAACCAGTAGTTGCACCTGTCCCGTCTGTCTAGCAGGATGTCTTTTGTTTGCAGGTCACTTAACTGGGACGTCATATTCCTCCTCTTCTTCACATTTCCTGCCAAGGCCATGGCGGGCCATGGCAAGGTCACGTTTTTCCACTATTTATTGCTTACTCCATTCGTGCTCCTTCCCCGCACCCGCTAATTGCGTCATCTCACGATTTCCACATTACTATGTACTGGCAGAATGCGCTAATATTGCCTGCCGTGGGTTCTTTTGCAGTTGGCATCATCACCCTGCTTCACAGGTTCAAGAAAACTGTTTGCAATACGAGCTACACAGCATACGCCTCTAGACTTGCGGTGGAAACCATTCTGGAATGAGAGTGCCTTTGGCGAGGTGCTAGTTCAAGAGAGGGTGTTGTAGCGGCATTACCGTCATCAGCAGTGCTGCGCCGCCTAGGCTCGTGACATGCGCTCGCGCGGGCTACGTGGGGCCACGTGGGGAATAGAATAAAGACAGTTGATACCTGGTTCTCCGCCTGTTCACTTTGTCCGCGTCGCACTCCATTAATTTGTAGGGGACCTAAGTCTCTGTCCCTCTACAGTTTGGTGACGCGGACGTGATGGATGCGGATAACGGCGCCACGGTTGCAGCGCCCAGGCCCCAGGTTCCTGCTCATACACCGGATGCGTAGGGCTTATGCCGCACATTCTGATGAATTTTCACTATCGCGGACGTGCAGTTTGCCATCCTCGGAGCAGACTTTCTCGCTACTTTTGGCCTGGCTGTCCACCTTCGATCTCGTCGACTGGTGGACCACACGACTCACTTGTCTGTGAACGGCGTCCACGCCCCGGTGGCCACCCCCATCCTCCAAGCTGATCCGCACCTGTCGTCTTCCGCCTTTGCTGCGGTTCTGGCCGATTTTCCTGCCATCACGCGGCCCAGCAACCTTGAGCTTCCCGTTTGTCACACCGTCACGCACCACATAGTTACTACGGGCCCACCAGTGTTCTGCCGACCGCGCCGCCTTGCTGGCGACCGCCCCGTCATTGCCCGCCGCGAATTCGACCATATGCTGCAACTGGGCACAATTCGGCCGTCGTGCAGCAGTTGGTCTTCGGCGCTGCATATGGTGCCGAAACGTGACCCCGGCAATTGGGGCCCCTGCGGCAACTATCGTGCCCTCAACGCCAGCTCTGCCCCGGATCGATATTTTCTCTCTCATATTCATGACTTTACGGCAGACCTGCAAGGCATGACCATATTTTCCAAGATTGACCTGGTGAAGGCCTATCATCAGATCCCGATGGAGCCTGCAGACATCCCTAAAACTGCCAATGTAACACCGCTTGGCCTCTTCGAGTACGTCCGTATGCCCTTTTGTCTGCGAAACGCTGCTCAGACATTTCAACGCTTCATCAACGATGTCACTCGTGGCCTGCGTTTTGTGTTCGTGTATCTCGATGATGCGCTGGTTGCCAGTTCCTCGTCAGATGAACACGCTGAACACCTGCGCCTGCTTTTTTCATTCCTCGAAGAGCATGGTCTTGTCATCAATCCGGCTAAGTGCTTTTTTGGCGTAGACGCCATCGAATTCCTTGGCCGTCAAGTCACAGCGCAAGGAATTCACCTTTTGGAGAGCAAGGTGCGCGCCATCCGTGACTTTCCTAGCCCCAAGTTGCTTCGCAAGCTTCGCGAGTTCCTCGGCCTCCTGTACTTCCGCCGACGTTTCTTGTCCGGCATTTCCAGAATTACCCTGCCCCTAACCGATCTCTTACAGTCACCGCATGGTCCTCACACTCCTCTCGAGTGGATGTCAGCTGCCGAAACAGCCTTCCAAACCGCCAAGAACACCCTTGCCGACACTACTCTGCTCATGCACCAGCTGGCCGACGCCCCGTTGCGTCTCATCACCGATGCCTCTGGTGCAGCTGTAGGCGCCGTCCTGCAACAGCTTCAGGACGACTGCTGGTGCCCGCTGGGTTTCTCCTCCCAGAAGCTCAAGCCCGCAAAAACACGCTACAGTACTTTCGGCCTAGCTAGCTGTCTATCTTGCAATTCGACACTTCCGTCACATCTTGGAAGGAGCCGTTTATTTATGTTGTCATGGACCAGAAGCCCTTAACTTTTGCTTTTCGTGTGAATCAAAGCTTATGGACCTCCTTCACCCCGCGACGTCACGAAGATGCGGTGGCGCTGATGTTAGCAGCGACTTTCGCATGGTAGGCAAAACAGGTTCCGCTTGCCCGTGCCTACCGCAGCTGCCGCAGCTACCGGCGACTGCTTCAAGCCTGTGCACTGCAGAAGCAGCATGTATTGACCAGCTGCGTCACTGCTGGATCCGCGCAGTAGCATAAAAAATATTAAATTAGCCTCGATAGGTTTCTCGCGCATAAATGCCGCATTCGGAAACTGGCTAACAGACATTGGGCCACGGTAGTAAAGCGCGAAGTCTGGGAGTCGATAGGCACTGCCACTCAATGCACTTAATAGCATGTAAGTTACTGCGTTCATTCACCTGAACTACAGGATAGTAGGCTGATAATTGCTCAAGGAAAAGAAAAGATATATGCAGCTGCACACGTACTTATCACCTTGAGCCGGAGTGCACGGGGCGCCGACAGGTTCACTCACCCCCAAGGAATGCGTTTTTTTGTTAATAGCACAGCATGTTTTAATGGCGCGTTTTATGACATTTAATATTTACTTGAAACTGTTTCTTGATATGACGACGTAATTATTTCATTCGAGTAGAAAGAAGTCTGGTAAGTTGTGTCAATCTTGCGTGGTCGCGTTGGTGTGCTTAGAATAGCGTACCTTAAGTGTGCTAAACGCCATATGCTTTTTCATTGCATCATGCATGTGTCATGTTTCATGAGGTAGTACATGATCGCGAAGCTTGTTTGGAATGAAGCAGCCGCAGGCGTGCTACTAACAGACACGTGGCAAGATTGAGAGGGGACGTGACAATGAAAAGTGTTTTCGTTATTCATGCATGCGATATGTAACTAAACTTGGTGCAAATATGAAATTCCTACGCTAGTTTCAGTAATTCCTTTTATTTATAGCTATACCTGGTGCAGTTCTGGGTAATTATAATTAACACCGTCGTCAAGTCCCCCCAAGGTCTCAAATAATTGAGTAGACAGCGCGGCAGTTTTTCTTATGCCAGCATGTACATAAAGCCCTGTTCTGTACGATGACGCGATTAGTTCTTTTTCTATATGACAGTACTTATGCATGCATAGTTACATGAAAGCGTTTCTTACAAGAAATAACTAACACAGTACTGCACGTGTAGGGAAAAAAATCGAGATTTATTACGCTCCTCAACGTCTCAGGAATAGTTTGCGACAAATGGAATCATTTGATTTTCATGCGAATTACGAAGGTGAGTGATCCAGTCGCAGAAAATGTGAGAGGTCACAAAACATACCTTAAAGTTTATGGCATCTTCGCTTTCGCTTTGGTCAAAGAAATGCGGCACTGAAATCAAATAAATTACCTCACAATTTTTGACGACCACACTTCTAAAAAGCGTAATTTAAAAATTTGTACTCAATATTTTGCTATAATTTTTTGTCACGAAACTAGACTTCAGGGCTAGGGAAGAAAATAATTCTAGAAATCAAAAATTTTCACCAAATCGACCAGCTTAACAAGATGACAAGTCGGCCTGGCTGGTGCATGGTCATGCGGCTAAAAACAGCGCTAAGCGAGACAGGAGATCGGGGACACGACGCTGTCCCCACTTTTCGCGCAGCGCGACACGTACGTATGTCAGCAGACGATGAGCACACGTCTGCTCCGACGAAACAACGCCAGCACTTCCCCTCACTATTGTCCCGAAGTAAAATCATTCCGGCTAGTGCAGAGTGTCAAAACTTGTTTTATTCAATGCCTAGCGCATAAATAAACGGCAGGAACGCTTTCTACATGTTTACTACTAACCATATATACAATACACAGTGGCAAACTATTTCTCTTTATAGGCCTCACGTGGCCAACGCGAGCTCGTGTACTTCAACGAATTACCAAGTTGGAAGCATCGACCATTGCTATGATTCGCAGAAACTGGAAACGCGCCTACAAGCCTTGAAAATCCGCGCTCAACACCTATCCGCGACGCCACTCCCCGACCTTTTGCCTACCACGAGCTCGCTAGCGACTGCAGCGCCACCTCGTTTGTTTACAAACATGCAGGAGGTCCATACACTGCACGAGAGATACGGCACCAGAGTTTCATTTCTGAATTTAAGGTGGATATCAGAAACATCGAAGGCCTCTTGAACAGTGCAGCCGATGCACTCTCTAGTGTCGCTGTTCTTGCATCAGGCGTGCTTGACTTCGCAGCGCTGGCTGCCGCACAGGCGTTAGACAGTGAGCTTCAAGCGCTTCAGTCTAACCCTGGCTCTCTGACCTGCCAGCACCCCTGCCGTTCTGCTCAGACACCATCGTGTGTGACGTTTCCAGTGGTTCTCCACGGCCTTTCGTACCCACCATGTTCCGCCACCAAATCTTCGAATAGCTGCACAACACAAGCCATCCCGGCATTCGTGCTACGCAGCGGCTCGTGACGTCTAGGTTCGTCTGGCCAAACGTCAACTGAGATGTGCGTCGCTGGGCTCGTCAGTGCTTGCAATGTCAGTGTACAAAAACAACGCGTCATACGCGGTCGCCTCACCACCTTTTCCAACCCCCGACTGTCGTTTCGACCATGTACACGTCGGCATTGCTGGCCCTCTTCCTCCATCACGAGGTTTCCAATACATACTTATGTGTGTTGACCGCTACACACGGTGGCCCGAAGCCTTTCCGCTGCCCGATATTACGGCGTGTACAGTGGCGTACACTTTTGTCAGTGGATGGATTTCCCGTTTCGGCTGGCCCACTGTAGTGACAATGGATCGTGGCCGTCAGTTTGAGTGCACCTTTTTTCGCGCCCTGACATCTCTGCTTGGCATACGCCATGTTCACACTGCCGCGTATCATCCCTCTGCGAACGGCATGGTTGGACGCTTGCACCGTCAGCTGAAGGCTGACCTCGTTGCACGCGAAGCTCGCACCTCTTGGCCCGATTCCCTTCCTTTAGTGATCCTTGGCCTTTGATCAGCCTTTAAAGAAGATCTTCAGTGCGCAGCGGCCGAAACGGTCTACGGGACTACCGTCTGCTTGCCTGGCGAGTTCTTCTCTTCAGCCCGCACCGAGGACATCTCTCTGCCTGCCTACGTTGAACACCTAAGCCTGCAACCCGTCCTCACACATTAACACGTTTTTGTGCGCCGAGACACCATCAAGCCTTCGCTCACTCCTCCCTACAATGGCCCTTATCCCGTCCTGCAGCGAGGTGAGAAAACTTTGAAGCTGTCCATCGATGGACGAGAAGAAATCGTTGCCATCGCCCGCGTGAAGCCCACCTACATCTCGCATGCTTCTCGTTCAACCTGCCAGCATGAAATCGCAAGCCCCAGTTCTTCCACTGACCCGGTCCGCGCCATTAGCAGAAATGTGTCATGGGTGCCGTGCTGTTGACTGCCATGCTCTTTTTTTTCGGGGGGGGGGGGGGGGGAGCGTTCTACGTGCGGAGTAGAATAAAGTCAGTTGATACCTGGTTCCCGGCCTTTTGGCTTCGTCCGCGTCGCACTCCGTTAATTTGTAGGGGACTAACACCCCTGTCACACGGGCACTCTGAAGGCACTTTCAACTAATGCTCCTTTACGCTCCCAAAGGAGCACTACTTCAAGGGAGTTCGTCCGTGCTACACGGTCGCGAAACGACCTTCGCAAGAAGTTTTTAGCGCCCTCATCGGCGAAAAGCGTTATTAAAATGGCAAACCTCACTGCACATGTAAATACAGAAATGTCACATTTTTTAGTAAATTAGTTTTATCACCGTATATTGTTAAAGCAATGCAATTTCAACTGCAATAATGACATGATTTTCCAAGTACTGAGCATAACATCACAGTGCTGGCCACACTAAGCCCAACTCGCTCAGTCTGGCTCAGGCTCAGCTTCGTTCTTCGGTTGTTCCCTTTGGTTCTTGCCCCTGCGATCGTTGTTTTTGTGGCCACGTTTTTCTGGTGTGCCTTGTGTTCGGCGGTCTCCATCAAAACGAGTGACGATCCACGCGACGACGAGAGAAAATTTGATTTCGCGCTTGCAATGAGTGTGGTTTTGTCGTCAGACGCCGCAGGTTCACCGCCACTCATTTTGGCGACACACACACACACACACACACAAACACACACGCACGCACACACACACACACACACACACACGCACGCACACGCGCACACGCACACACGCACACACGCACACACACACACACACACACACACACACACACACACACACACACACACACACACACACACACACACACACACACACACACACACACACACACACACACACACACACAAAACAAGCACGGAACTGCATAAAGAAGAGCAGTGCAGTCTCGACGTGCGATAATCGTGGGCGAGCAGTGGCGACCTGAGTCTAGTGGCAACAGCACCGCAGATGTAACGAGCTGCTCTCCGTCGCTACTCGCTACAAAGGACAAACGACCTGGCCGACATGGCGGCATATTTACCGTGGCTACCGTGACGCTCGTACAACTGGAACGAGAGTATGGCGTGGTGAGACTGCCACGAAACAAATGATATTATATTTTAAAACACCACTAATCTTATGAAGTGAATTTATAAAATTAAAATTGAACGTTTCTTTTCTCAATTTATTTATGCTGTTAACTCGCTGGGAGAGAGAGTACTCCCTTGAAGCCTCAAAGGACGAACTCGAGTTGCCTTGTTTCGAAGCTCCTTTGAGCTAGGTGTCCTTTGGCGTGTCAGTGTGGCAGCGCGCGTTCGTCCTTAGAGTAATGCAGCATTAGTTCAAAGTACCTTTACAATGTCCGTGTGACAGGGGTATAAGTCTCTGTCCCTCTACAGGTGTTAAATGGCTGCACCGGAGCGATGAAAAATACAGGAAGCTATGTACCATCACAGAAAATCCAAAAACATAGCAAACACTTTGATAAGTACATTCTATATATTTGGCTAACATTATTGCAATCTTGCTGGCTGAACTGCTAAAATACATAAAGCGTTTTTGCAACGATGACCTTGTTTCCATAACTGGATCAAACAACCCAAAAATTACTGAAAAATGAAATGAAGGTCACCTACATAGCAAAGCCTCTACTTTCAAGAATCAGGGCCCAGTGACCAAAGAAGAGATGAAAGTGTTCCTCTGCCTTGTGCTTTAGCAAAGAATGGGTCGTAAGCTAAAATAGGACTGGCCAGAAGCTGCCGGAAGCTTTTGAGGAGAAGTTTATTTCATTTCAGTGATATGTTCTATCGCTGCGAAACAGCAATACATATGAACTTGGACAGACCGGCAACATCAACAAACCTCCTGCTCATTTTGATATGCCCCCAATACCACAGTGAAGTCGACAGGGGCAAAACAAGTTGGCGTGCTAGCGTCCAGCAATGAGAAGACACAGGTTACTGCAATGCTGATCTGTACAGCAAATGGTAGTAAGTTGTGGGCGCACTTTCTGCGAGGCGTTATAGCGCACGCCAACGTGAAGCATTGGGTGTACACTGACCTCGTCTCGACTGGATAAACCGCATCTGGCACGAGAGGCCAGGCACCAGCTTGGGGGTTCCACTCCATGCTTGTTTTGGATGCACTGAAGGACCACCTAGACCAACATGTTAAAGAAAAGCTTGCAGCTTGCCACACGGGTCTTGTGATGATACCGGTTGAAACGACCTCTCAACTGCAGCCACTGAATGTATGCATCAAGAAGCCCATGAAGGAGTGTAATCGAGCACTCTATAAGAGCGGCTAATGAATGGCTTCCACACCTTCACAGCCAGCAATAGGCTCAATCATGCCTCTAACTACGAAATGGCCAGGTGGCTGGATGAAGCTTGGCTTGGGTACAGTGAACTAAAGTATAGACCAGAATCCAGAGCCGGTCTCGGGCGCGGCCATTTTCCGCCGACTGGTGCGCCGCGGTGCGGGCGTTTCACTGCAGACTGCGGGTCTGCGGCAGCTCCGCGGGTCGCGCCTGCATGTAGCCGTGAATTACTGCACTGCGGGCGCTATAAAAACCTTGCCCAGCATACTTCCACAGCGTGGTTGTATTGCAGGAAGTATTTACGTTATCAAACAGATAAAAATTGGTGACATTTAGTTCGGCATTCACGATAATGTGCCGGCGCTTAGCACGAGCTCGCGCTTATATCGCTACCGTCTTGGTGCTCCATCGCAGAGAAAACTGTTTGGTCATTATCAAGCATTATGTGCACAGCTAGCATGCAATTTCAGCTCTAATGCGCTCTTAATTCTTCCTGTCGGCCATAAAGGACCCAACACAAATAAGGCTTTCTTCTCGCCAGCTACGTGATGCTCCAGATACATCATCAATTTATTGTTGTGAGCTCAAATGAGTGGCAGGGCTAACAGAAAACAGTTTTAGCCATAATTTATGCTATTTGGCGCACAAAAACGTATTTTGAATACATATTTAATCAATTGAATCAATATCGGCAGGGAGGCCAGCTTTCACTAATTCTTCGGTCTGAAGTCACGTTTATTTTATTCGGAAGCTCTCGGTGCGTGTGACAGCGTCGCGTAGCCGCTTGGCCAAGTGTCACAACATGTAATAAAATCGTGCGTATATTGCTGTGATTCAAGCAGGTGCCAACAGCAGAGAGATACTACGGTCAGCTCTTTACCCGCCATCCCTCTGAGATAGACGTAGAAATAGCAACTTAAATTTGTAGTGGTCGTGCTTACACCCCCGTGCACGAAATGTGTTTAACAGGAACAAGAGCAAGCTCAGCGCACGAATGTCGAAGACGTACTGCTGATCGAAAACACGCGCTTCGCCTGGACAACCTTCGGTCGGCAGCTGGCCGATCCCGTTACAGCTTGCGCATCACTGCACCATCGAGTCGAATCAATAAATATACATCCTGATGCATAAAATTATCACGGTAGCGTACGTAAAAGATGGCAACAAACGACACGCCGGAGGAGAAATGTGCTTGTAAGTACCTGTTTTCAGTCCGCACCCTACCTCGTCGACTACCCTCGGATATGTGTGTAAGAATGTGTAACAATGTGTGTCAGATAACTGTAGAACGGCCTGGGAAAATGTGAGTAGTGATGCACAGCACACACCCACATACGTTAGGCGATAGAGCGCATCAGCGACGGAAGAACACGTAAACACACATTCTACGCACCGCTGGCTCGACCCGCCCGCAGTCCAACGTGCCGCGCGCGCTGACAGATGGCGGCTGGTGTCGCGAGTAGGAGCGCTCCGGCAGCCTACGCGCGAGGGTAAAAGAATTTGATCTATTGGGTAGTGTGCTCACTCCGCGGCGGCTCAGGGGGGAGCGGTGGCTCCACGAATGTCGACAGGCTTCTGCATCACGGCGCCGACACGATGTGGCGCCACAGTAGACTTCAAGGTAGGATTTACCATCGCTGTAACTGTGCCGCTTGTATCTGTGGGCTCGTTATCGTTGTGTTGTGTGGTTTTGCGCTGGTTTGTGCTCTTCTAGGGGGTCACTTCGCATTTTTGTTCATGAATGGCGACGCTCACGTATAAAGACATTTTTAACATTCTTTGCTGATTGGGAGACACGTGAAAAGTGGTCGTCGTTTTCTGAGTACCTCAGCAGCCAGTGGTCTTTGTATTTTCAACATACTTCCATTGTTGGCATAACTAGCAGGAAAGCTGAAGTACAGATGTTTGACGACTTCAAAGCTTAGCCAAGATCCCCTTGAGAATCTGTTCTTAATTATAAGGCAGTTTTCAACATGCGACCAGCACTTTACACCAACCCTATTTTTAATCCTAGTCAGTTGCGTTCCATTTTATGGGCCCATAAAATGTCTCGCAAGGTAATCATCCCAAGACAGTGCTAGATTCTCTGTTAAGTTTTGAAAGCGGAGGTGATGGAGCATGCCCTTCAAATGCAGTGTCAAGGCCCTC
Source organism: Amblyomma americanum (assembly GCF_052857255.1). Classification (NCBI taxonomy): domain Eukaryota; kingdom Metazoa; phylum Arthropoda; class Arachnida; order Ixodida; family Ixodidae; genus Amblyomma; species Amblyomma americanum. The sequence continues at coordinate 55,795,410 of NC_135497.1, forward strand.
CATTCAAGAACAGAATTCAACTTGTATGCCTGCGCATGACCACGATGAGCACGTAGCTAAAAGTGACTGACGACTTGTTTTCTATGCAGCATGGTATGTTGCGCGGAAGACTGTATTGAAGACAAATTGCCAAATGTGCATAACCTTGCTTACAATGCAGTCTCGAGATGAAAACTTTTTCGTTGCACGGCAGACAAGATACGTACCGCGACCATGCAAGACCTGTACCTATCGACGCCGCTTTATGGCTCAGTGTTGAAATTGAAAACCTCTTCACAGAGTGTTTTAGCTGCAATTATTTGCATTCTGAAAGCATTCTTGATGGGCTGGAAGTGGTTAGAAGTAGACCGCAGAAAGAAGTTGGTAGCCCCGTTCACGCAGGCCTCTCTGAAGAAGGTTTTACTTAGTAACTAGACGGCATTTCAATGTGAAAGGAGTCAATTAAAAAAGGCAGAAAAACGCAAACGGGCAAAGCACCTTAAACTGACCCGTTGCTAATGTTGCTCTGCAGTGCTAGAACAAGTTGAAGGAAAAAGAGGAGAAATAAGCAAGCATAAATATATATAGTGGTGACAAATCTGCCTCATTTGTGTCAGAAATCAGTGGCTGCATGGCTGTCCAAATAAAAATAAAGTCACTGTTACTGTTCTGCCTAAATGGCTTGCGGAGCGTGCGCCTCTTGTTCAGCGCAAAACGCGAATTGTAAATAATGTATGTACATCATCTCCCCTGCCCCTGTTTTGTGTGTGCTGCTGCTTGGCTCCTTGTGAATAAAAATAACTGTTGCCGCCTACACTCCTTTCGTTCCGCGTTTGTCCCTGGCATGAAACAAATGCCGCTACACTACACGATGTGCAGTGCATTATAATCTCAAGCAACAATCCCTCATGCACTCATTCCTTGTGGACCTTTGAGGAATGAATAAACATACGCACAGGCAATAAAGTTTCATGAAAGATCCGCCTAACCATTTCGGCGACACTCACGCGAATGTGGCGATAATTCAATTCGTCAGCGCGGCTGCCAGAGCTACTGCAATGCCGGCCGAATGCGCCACTCGTTTTACCAGTGAAGATGCCTGCAGCGCTAACACGCGCCGCCGCGCCCTGTCGACACTGGCGGGGTCACCCTGAGCTGTGCCTGTGAGCACACTACCCAATATTCTAGTTCACTATAGTTTGTAAGTCCAAAAGTCACGGTCGTGAAGGCATTCAAGAAACACAGAATTTCCAATGCCATAGACGCCACTGAGGACAAGGTGTTGTGGTCGGAGAGTGAGAAGGACCAGTCTGAGAGCGACAGGGAACAAAGTTCATATGAATAAACAGCCTGTTCCCACTGAAAATATAAAAATGCAATTTTTCCTTTCCCGAAATCACATGCATTTTAGAAGCAGTGCTTGAAGTTTTCTCTTTTCTCGGTCATCGTTAGATTCAGGGGCTTGTTATACTCAGGTAAATACGGTATATACACAAGCTGGCATATATGCAGCTGGCAAGAGAAAGGGTTAATTGGAGAGACATGGGAGAGGCCTTAGACCTGCAGTGGGTGTAGTCAGGCTGATGATGACGATGATACACACACAACCTTCCACAACACAACCTATGGGAAATTGCTGACACAGATTGCCACCTCCACAGAAGATGTGCCAGTCTGTGACATATACACAAGCTGGCATATATACAGCGGGCAAAGGACAGTATTAACTGGAGAAAAAAGGGAGAGGCCTTAGCCCTGCAGTGGGTGTAGTCAGGCTGGTGATGACGATGATACCCACACAACCTTCCTCAACACAGCCTGTGGGAAGTTGCTGACACAAATTGCCACCTCCATAGAAGATGTGACCCATCACGCACTCTCATCACTGGTGCCTTTCCGTGTGCCTAGCTTGCTCTTCACGTGACTCAAACATTGAAAGGTGGTCCCGCACCAAAGCTGCCTTGTCCACCGGTCGAAAGGAGCTTGTAAGTGGAGGTGGTGGTAGAGGCAAAGTCGTTACATGTGTAGCACCGAAACTGACACTCTTCACAAGCTCGTCCACAATTTCAAGAAGATGCTCGACGTAACCTGCACCAGGTGTACAGAAAGCGCAGAAAAACACATATCAAACTGGAATAAAAAAAAACAAAGTATGAGCATCTCTCCTCCAGTGTTCTGATTTCTTTATGTGCCCAAGGTAGCAGTGCAGGTATTCAGTTTAAAACTACCAAAATTGCTGCTAGAAGTTGAAAAAAAATGACCTGGAAGCTTTCTGCTCTACTCCGGCATCCTGGAGAAAAAATATGCTGCTGCATGGCACAGAAACAACTTTTCTAAACATGCCACTGAAAAAAAAACCGCATCTCTTTAAACCTTGTACTTTACAAACAGCTGAGCTGCAAAAGTCCCAGCAAAGCATAGGTTGGTCTACAATAAGGTGAAAATGTCTGAAAACGATGGTGACAGCGCAGTGTTTTGTTCAGCTGTGTATGCCACACTGAGCATCATTTTTTGCCGTGACCAGTAACCATGTGCGAAAACAAGTTATCCAAGGGGCAACATTATACATTTTAAAAAATTTCAATTTCAACATCATTTTTATCACATTCCTTTCAACGGCCTTCTCGTTGCAGAATGCGTAGTACATAATTGGTTTTGTGGGAAAGGAAATGGCGCACTATCTGTCTCATATATCGTTGGACACCTGAACCGCGCCGTAAGGGAAGGGGGTAAAGGAGGGAGTGAAAGAAGAAAGGAAGAAGAGGTGCCGTAGTGGAGGGCTCCGGAATAATTTCGACCACCTGGGGATCTTTAACGTGCACTGACATCGCACAGCACACGGGCGCCTTAGCCTTTTTCCTCCATAAAAGCGCAGCCGCCGCGGTCGGGTTCGAACCCGGGAACTCCGGATCAGTAGTCGAGCGCCCTAACCACTGAGCCACCGCGACGGGGCACCGTAATACATGCGGGCCAAAGTTTGAGGAAGTCCGACCTCTGCAGCTGCCACAATCATGTATTTTTTTCACACTCTTAGAGAAGTCCTCTCAGTGTGTCCTGCACACTAGTGCGATTATGTGCATCTTCTTTTTGCAAAGCTGTCATTTACAAGCGGGTGCAACTTATACACAGCAGTAACTTCAACAAAAGAGATGGTATATGACAGCCTCTGCTGGTGTCGACCTGCGCAGCCATTATTGTGCCTTCTGGTGTACAGTAACGCTGGAAGCAGTTTGCACATGCCACAACTGCACCAAGGCTATTAGTGCAAGCACTACCATTTTTGGTATAATCTGTGATGCATGCACCTGCCGCAAACAGTGGGCTAGGTATGTTGTTTTAGTTGCAGGCATTCAAGTTATGCCTTCCCTCTGCAGTTGTATACGTACCAGAAGTTGCAGGCTCTTTGACTGGGCATGCCACTGGGTTGCCTTTACTGGCTTTAGGGTGTTTCACTGCCCACTGACGCCTTCCCATGGCAGTTCTGCGTTGCACCCTGTCCGCATTTTCATTATAGTAGAGAGCAGCCAGTTCTGATCTGTGCACAGAGATGTAGAATATCAAAAGTGCACACCACAGCCTACACAACAGATAGTGATACCTACATGCATGAACAACAAAGTGTTCACTTGTACAGCAATGCAAGTGCACTGAACACACAAGTCTGGCTGTTTATGACATTTAGCACACGATAACGCCCCCTTATTCTTGAGGAGTATGTGAGGAAACTGACACCTTCATACCTTGCCAGCATTCGATGAAAAAAAATGTGAAGCTTTTTGGAGCACACCGGTTAAGTAATGAATGGAATGACACCTGCTTGATGTCTGCAAGCAGGCGATAGTTTTCTACTATGGCCCGCAGCTTCACAAAGGCGTCCGTACCTGGTGGCATAAGATTCAAAGATACGACATAAATGCAAGAAGAAATTTTTTGACGGGTTAGTATAACAATAAATAATGAAGAGTAGAGCAATGAGAAGGAATGCACTCTTCTTGCTTGGACTACATCAACAGAACAATATCATCAAGTTTTAAAGTGTCATTAGTGATCTCTAAGGGTTATTCTTCCAGCGTATGAGCACTAAAAGATATCCTTGTGATACAAACGGCAAATTAATAGATGGAAGTACCTGAAAAAATCCACTTTCTGGGTAAGAGGTCTCCATGCTTGCAGTTGGCGTACTCTTCACTGTGGCCACAGTGCTTGTCCTGCACATGGTTGAGGAGTGACTACCAGATGGCTGCCATGAGCTCGCCTCTCTCTGCAGCAGTCTGAACCCTTCTTCCAGCAATTTTTACATTAAAATAGAAGTGATTGATGATGGAGGCCATCCACTCTTCTATCATGCCATAGCCTCGTGAGCGGGAGACAGCCTGCAGCTTCTTTTTCAGCCCTGGAGTAAAAATAAGAAATTAGAAAATTAGGCAACTATTCTTGACTGCTCTGCTTAAAAGCAACTGTCACACCCACATCACTGAAAAAGCCATCATGCGATTGAGAGGTAGTCTTGCCAAATGACGAGGGAACTACTTTTTTATTATCTAAAGAATAATGCAGTCAACAGCGGCGTGCATGAACGAAAATGGCAGCCAATCTTCATAGGTGACCAAATGTGAATTAAGTGCGCTAGCACTTATTCGCCTGTTTACGGATCGAAACCCACTCATGGCAGCCTGCCTTCCTGCCATCAGCCTGGCAGAGGCTTCACACAGAGAAATATTGGTGATATCTGAGACACTGCCTGGCTGTCTGGCCGACTGCCATCAGCCTGCCAGATGCCTTAGACAAACATTGGCAAAATCAGCTATGAGGAGTTTTAGTGCTAGAACAGTGCAAATCTGATAACAAACACACAATATGTATGCACAATATGACCACTCTACATGTACTGAACAGCAGGGCTATGTTTCCAGTGATCAGAAATTATTGAAGTACAGAGCTGAGCACAATTGTGTAGGGTACTCCAGCAGCGTATGGTGGAGCAAATGAACAGATACTATTTTAATGCAACTTTTTGCTAGGCACAAAGTGCTTGTGACTGAGCGGTTTTTATGACTTTCCGGCTGTGCTTCGAGTACAAGTTTTATTTATAAAACTCAGTTCATGCTTTAAAATTTCAGTTCCGTTCTCGCGCAGAGCTTGGCTCGAGAGCTCCAGACAAGTGTGTTCACCTCTGTACTCCTTTGTAGCAGTAAGGCTGCTTCTTTTGTAGTTTACAAGACAGTAGTCCTAAATAGAGCAATAAGGTGACAGCATTTATGCCTGTTAAAGCTCCCTGATCTGCTAATTCAACAACCGTCACATCTGCTGGTTGGCTTGATGTGCTTCATGGTGGCAGCACAACTGCTCATTTTAAAACGCAGGTATGAGGAACACTTAACGAGAGATTTTGTGAGCAATATTAGTTATACATAAATTTGGCTTGAACAATTACCCGGCAAACAGCAAGCTAGTGCTTCACTGAAAAAAAAAATTGGTGCTAACCTTTGGCAACATGCCAAGCATCAAAGTAGTGGGCAATATCAGGCCGATGCTGTCGCATGTGGCTGCGCACCTGAACGTGCCTGTCCGTGACTATCTCACGCACAGAGATGTTCTTATCAGCAAAGCGCTTCAGTGCCCTTTTTAGGCCTTCCAATTTTATAGCGCCACTGCTGGAAACTTCATTTGACTGCACCGGGAGGTCAAGGAAAAGTTTAATCTGATCGAAGCCAATATACTGTGCATGAGAAAACCGAAAAGATCTCTTACCTGTACAAGTTGCTTGTGAACTATACGATTCAATGAAGTGTCCAGCAGCAAGTGCCTTATTTGGCACAGTAGCCAGGAGAATCTTCCCGGCTGTCACCTGCTAGTTTGGCTTCAGTCCTGCTGAGAGAGTTGACTAAAGAATGCTGTTCGCGTTTCCACAACTGAAATAAAAAGTAAATACATATAAATATGTACAGATTGCTCTTATAGTGTAGAAGAAATTCTATTTTGGCTAGATGGTTCATTGTACTCGAGAAAGGAAAATAGTGCTCTAGGCCCAGAAGTAAGGCAAAGAAAGGAAAAGAAGCAAGAATCTTGGAACAATGGTTTTAACAACACAATTGCATTAATCACCCAAATAGTACCACATAAGATTGCCCATTTTCTCAGGACTGGGCTTTGACACACTTCAAAAATTTATTTTCATAATTATTGGTATGCCCATCTTGGTTTTGAGGATGTTTTGGTCAACACAGAAGCCTTTCCAGACGAACCATGCTCACCTTGTGCAGAGCAGGAATCAAAATGTCCCTCTGCAGGCGGTCGTATGTGCGCTGGCTGAAGCATTCAATACCAGCGCTTTTGAAGAGCTGCAAGACTTGCGTTGGGCTTGAGCCGATAAAGAGGATTGCAGCAGCCACAACGGTGTTTCCCATGGCAAAGCGTCTCTTCTTTGGCTGGCTGTGCCATCTTAAAACATGGCCATCTTGGCATGTAGACGTGACCACAGCGAGGGAGCCTAAAAGCTGTGCAAGAAAGAAAACACACCCATAAATGCACTATATATTCCAAAATGTAAGCACTGCACCGCCTGTTTTATTTCATTTAATTTGTCCATAAAGGCCCAACGGCATTACATAAGGAAGGGCTACAAGTGGTGGAAATACACGCACAATGAACACAACACTGCCAACTGTAAACACTAAAAAATGACATAAAGAAGGTCAAGCAATTTCAAATAAGGAAAAGGGAAAATAGAGAAAAATGCAAGTATGGCACTTTATACAGGTGAAAGTCATTGAATAATTCATGGTGAGGCCGACAAAATGATTTGTGTTCATTGCACAACAGTGTGTCATTGTTTAAGGCATTCCAGTGGGTTATTGCATCGGATAAAACCTTCATTCCTAAATTACGGCTCTTGATGCTGGCTATGAGGTGGCTGTAGCTAAGGCGACTGGAATTCTAATCGGTGGTTTCAGCGGGAGGTGCCTTTACGTCGGATGGAAGAAAAAGCTGTGCAGCAGGCAAAGACACGAGGTGATGCAGCATGACTGAAGTGACTACTACTGCATTGAGGGAGGGAAATCAGTAGGGCTCCATGCTTTCGCTATATACCGATAAACCAGAAAAAACGAACCTCGAGGCATTTTTGTCTGAAGAGGTGAAAACTGAAAAATCCCAAATTTTATCTGACTTTGAAAAACAAAATGGCAGCTTCACATGAAGCAATGTTCTAAACTACTTTTTTTCTCGTTGACCCGGAACACAACTGAACTGGTTTTATCTTTCCTTCCTTCATTCCTCATTCCTTTTGTAGAAACCATATTCCTAACCTTGAATTTTCTTCTGTTACTTTTACCACCATGACAGGTTCAAAGTCCAAAGTAGCGGTCTTTGAGCGATAGCCTCCAACTAAGCATTATATATGCAGAAAATGACTGGCGAACTTAACAAGTCATGTCGTGATTTTGTCACGGTGCCCATAAGAGACATTTGTCATCTTTTGAACGTTGTAGTGACGGAGTGTATGAAGATGTCATCTCTCAGTGCTGCACGAAAAATGGCTGTTCATGTACCAGCAATCCTTACAGACTCCAGGGAGGCACGCCGCAAATTTCACATTGCCTGCAAGTCCCTCGGATTGCCAGCGCGGCAACTTGTTGCTGTGGTTCCCATGCGCCGGTACAATTTTTTCAAGCGCTCACTGATGTTCTTGCTTACTCGAGAGTAATAGAACAGCTAGCTCATGGAAGTACAACTAAAGGTGAAAAGCTCGAGAACGTGCAGGCACTACTCACTAACCCTAAAGACATGATTGTATTTTTTTTTTCAAACTGTGATTACTTGGTCAAGAATGTCCTGCCAATAAATATAACACAAAAAGCCCTCGAGTCTGAGGAGGTGCTTGTCTGCCAAGTGTACTCAATCATGGTTCGCTTAGAGTCCCCCTCGATAGTCAATGCCTTCTTGCATGGCAAGAGTGTTTGCAAAGACCTACACACTCTTACACCCGATGAGCTATGACGTCCGAAAGAAATGTGTTTTCAGCTTTCATGAACACTCGCTTTAGATTCAGACAAAGTGGAAAGCTATTGTTTACAGGAATATTCCAGCGGGTTTTCATTTCTTGAGGAATGACTTCTAGCATTAGTGCAAGCTGTGAACCCAGGCAGGAAGAAGGAACCAATGAAAGCAGAAGAAGACCTGTGGATTGTTTTTGCCTGTCGTGTGCTCTGCAGAACTAATATCTTTGAAAGAGGAACTCTTAGAATATTCTCTGTTCCATTTGCTGAAGTTAGCATTGGCAGTTTCCGGGGAGCGCACAGCAAAGGATTGCCGGTTTTGTCAAAAGCTTCCTTTGACTGTCTTGCCACCCCCATGCCAAGTGCAAACAAAGAACGTGCCTTTGCTGGCCTGCTTTCCTGAGCTGCAAGAACCGTGCTCTGGTGGCTGAAAAATCTCTCAAAATGTACATGCCCATTTTTTTCAAGTTTAAGCAACAATTTTATGCTTCTGAAATTATTCTGTTGTTATTTTCAATCACTGGTGCATTAACTCACTGTGCAGCGTTTGGTATCCATTCAATTAAGTTGTGTAATGTGAGATACGTTATATTTTCTCTAGTAATTATACAGCCGCTTTACAGCAAAAACCCTGATAAACACCAATTTCTCTTGAGCATTGGATTACACACAGAAAAAGAACAAATCAAAGGGATAAAATAAACAAAGCACTGATAAACACCCAAACGATAATGACAGAGAAGAGGTGTGCTGCATCATCAAAACATCACTAAAAAATCCATTACAGAAAAACATGCCTCTGCTTTGAACAACAGCAATGATTTCCATACCTGTACCGATGACTCTGCCGGGAGGTGGCATTTCCTGCAAACCTTCACAAGGTCCAGGAGGCTTTCCTCAAACACAATGATCTTGCGAGGGCATGGGTCAACAACAGAACTGTAAACCAAATGTATGTTCCATTTAACACTACTGCTTTGTTTCCATGCAGCATCCTTTACACTCATATACTGTGTGATGTCAGTGTACGTTAAAGATCCCCAGGTGGCCGAAATTTGCGGAGCCCTTCACTACGGCGTCCCTAAGCCCGAGTCGTTTTGGGACGTTGAACCCTCACAAACCGAACCAAATTATCCTTGACACATTTCCTTGAGATGGCAGAGCTTGTAAGAGGTACTACTTGAAAATTAACTTTTAAATGTAAATATGTCGAGAAACCTTCACACTTCAAGTACCTGTTGTTGGTCCTCCGAGAGCACAATATTAGCAAAATCACACTCGGTCTGACATTCCGGAATTGAAGGTTAGGGAGTGCTATAGATGTGCACATGTTGACGCTGAAGAATATAGGAGCACAACAGCTCTGCGAAAAGCGTGCATTTTGCAACAAATACAGTTGCAGTGCAACTTCTACACTTGCTTATAAAAAAATGTTTGCCACAGCAAAAATAAAAGTCACCTGCACTAAACATGTTACCACACAAGCTTGGTTTGGGCTAGTTGGTAACAGGCACTAGCACCTGCCCCATCCAGATCTCTGTCGTCCATGTCTTTTTCATACTATGTTTCCAAAAAACTAAACTTGTCGCTTGAAAGAACTGCACTCGAAAACACTACTCTCTATGGCCACATTACCACAAAAAAAACCTACTATTGGAGTCATCAGTTCACAGAGCGGTCAAACAATGTACTGAATCGCACTCTCACACCAAAGCTACTCAGAAACAAATTGTCCACATCAATTGTTACTTCCCTAGAACACATTACAGAATTAAGGTGGAAACTAGAAGACGTGTACTGCTGGGAGCAAAAGTAGTACACAACACGCCACCACCGGCAGTTTCCCTGAGATTTCATACGCACCCACAGTAGAGGTTGCACCTTCTGTCTGCGCACCGATACTTTTCATTTTTGGACTCATTGTAGCTTGTGTCGCTTTCAGTGACACTTGCACAGTGCACTGAGTCTGGACGTCGCGTGTACTGCACCCAATCCCTGCTGTGGCTCCGTATGATGGTGAAATTGTGTCCGAATGATGACCAAGTGCTGCACCAAAATGAGATTGTCACTTGAAGGCAAGTTTTACACACAAAGTACACACCATATGTGACATGCTTACAACTATCATGCTAGTAATTTGTTCATCACGCGCACTGTTCACCCATTTTCATGAGTACAAATGGATAATTCCATACATATTTACTATCAAATTGAAAATAAGCCATATTGAACATGCCAAGAAGTTTTAAGACTAATAACACACTACTATTACTTTTTAAGTGACGCAGTCTACGTAGGCGTGTCAGTAAACGTGCGTACTTGTCAGCCAAAAGACCGTCTCTATATGATTTTTAATTTCATTTTCTGACACTTTGCACATACCAGTGTTGTTGAGGGTTACAACGAAACAGATCAGTTCTAATATAATACCTGTGCTCCCAGATAGCTCTTCTGTGGCCATTTCCTCGCAGAGATTAACACCATCGCTGCCAACCTCAGCTAGGCACTGCACAAAGCATCAAATACGCCAGCATTACCGCCACTGTCAATGAACATACCTGCAGACAACCGGATGTAATACAAACCTGACGCTTTGGTGCAGTTTCTCAGCTTACAGGCGGCAGGAGACGTTGTGCAGCAGCAGGATGCACCGTCGGCACGGCGCCGGGCAAGAGGCAACGCTTCCTCGGAATCCCGAAGCTAGCCGCATACTTGTAATCGTATGAGTCCGAGCAGAAGTGCAGCGAGCAAAGCATGCTCTTCTTCCCCGGCGTCCAATAGTGCCGCCCAGTAGCCCGAACAAAGTCAATCCATGCGTTTCTTTGAGCATCGTTCCGGGGGAACTAATGGAAACTCACAGGGTCTCCGTATTTGCTGGGGCAGAAGTCCACCACACAATAGTACAAAGGCATGACGCAAGCAAACGTCCGGATGTCTTAAACACTGCACGATCACACGCTAATATTGCCGTCGCAGGGTCGCGTGACAATGCAGAGCGTTTTGTAAAATGCCAACAAGCCTGGCTAGTTCGGCAATACGTTCACAAAAACTAACTGAGCGAGCGACGGTTCACAGCAAATGCAGCTCGCTGATGCGTCAAATGCGTGCCGTTTGCTGAGGAGTCTGGCCTTATGGCAGTGCACCTGTCCCGCTTGCCCGCTCGTCGTACGTCAATGTATTATGGTATGACGTCACTTTATTATTTTACAGGGCTAGTGACGTCACTAAAAAAACACAAGATAGCGATGGGTCTAGATCTCTAGAGTGAGCATTTAGGCGATCTTTGTCGGCACAATTGTTTGGTTTTAAAAATGGCTGCGTCCATGGGTCGGACAATAACTTTTGAGGTTTTGTTTCCTGGCAGGTTAGAGAATGATTTTCTTTAAAATATGCGTGGAAACATCTGTGCTGTATGTTCAGTTTTTGCGCAATGGTTTTTTTTTTTTTAGTGGTCGTGCTTTTCTCACGCTTGCTTTATGAAGACTGCTGTTCCCAGGACAGGTTTACTTTACCTTTCAGCCACCGCAAATACTTTCCTTCAGTAGGGAATGCACCGTACAGATTATTGTGTACTTCTAAAGGAATTCAAATTTCGCTGACGTGGCCCGCTGCTGCCGCTAGCCGAACGTTTATGTCTTCAGGCGTGTTCTCTTTGGTTGCACTAGATTTAATAAGTTGTGCACCACCGGGTCAAGCAGTTCAAGTGCAGCTTACCACTAGCGCTTTCACCTCCGAGCATTTCGAATGATTCGAAATTCTAATTTGACCGTGTTTTTTTTTTCTTTTCTATGCCTATAGTTCCGGCCAGACGGTACAATAACTGATGCTGGTGTTCCGTCCAGGCGTAATATAAATCGCTCTCAGTTACATCCACACGGAACAATGACTGTTACTAAATTAAGTCCTCTATGACAACAAAAAACCTGCAAAGCAAAAACCACTCAGCACCTGATATTGGTGCATTTTGTGATGCCGTTCATTGGGACGGAACTCCACAGGTGTTATATTGTTCCGTCTGGGTGGAATGTTAGGCATTCTGGAAAAAAAGTATAACTGCTCTCGGAATTATGTCCAGAAAGAACGGTAGCTGCCACTTGTGTGACAACGAATCAAGCCAAACCTAACCGCTTGAGGTGCAATAAGTATGAAAACAAAACTATGCAGCAATTTACATAGTATATCTTGCGATGCCATGTTCCGGTGCTGTGCTGGCCTGATCAAGACCTGAAAGGACATTCAGCACTGAGGATCAGTCCTAAGGGGAAAGGAGGGTCTGGTGTGGCCATAACTGCAGTGCCAATAAATGCTGCTTTTGTACAGAACTTTAGGAGGCTGTTCCATCTATACGAAACGCTAGCCACCCTTCTTTTTTTATAAGTGGTGGCCTACATCAATGAAAAATAGTTATGTGAAGGTTGGCTATGCCATATTTTCCTTTTCTGCCTCAAAAGCAAACCAATTCTCTGCTTCAGCGAAACAGAAAACTGTACGAGATGGCGGTTGCTGAAGATAAGTAGGCACAAACTCGATGACACGGGAAGACAAGACAGGACATGCTTCATTCTTGCAACTGGTTTATTAGGAAAGTGAATGAAAACTTAAGGCAACAAGAAACACACCGCTCCTGTATCAGTACAAGCTCACAAAATAATGAGTGTTAAAATCTCGAGATAGTCTATTTCTGTGGGAGCGTGAGCCTTTTATTGTGCGAAGATTATTTTTGTGCTCTCTGATACGTGTGGCCTATGAACGAATGTCTACACTTGAGAGGAATCTTATAAACAATACCGAACGAAGCCCGAGCTTTAGTGAGTCCAAGCTCACTAAAAATGACATTCTGTTGAGGTGAAACGTGAAGCACGCAACGCGGGGCTAGTCAAATGCAGACCACTCGGGATTGCATGTGCTGAAATCCTCTCGCATGTAGCTTCTAGCTTCTCCGCAGCTTGATCATTGTCCTAATGCGGGAGAATTCCATGCTACACCAGTGTTTGTCACTGAGTTCTGGTTCTCAAAGTTATACTGCTGTGTACAAAAAAATATTACACCGATTACTATTCATCTTTTACAGAAACAAATAATTGGATTACTGTCAGTTTACAAAAAAGCAATCAATGCATTAAAGAATTTGAATAAATTGTAATTTTTTCAAGTAATCTTAATTGTAATGCACTAAGTACAAGTCTGGAAGTCACAGCAGCAATATAAAGTTCATAGTTTTCCTTGCTACTTTTTCTGTTCTATGCTTGCCTTTACTAGCATATATTCATTTGCTAAGTTTGCTTCATTCATGTCACCAAGTGAAATCTTCCAATGTCCATTATAATTAACCAAGTTTTTCCTCCTGCATGGTTACAAATAAACTGAAAATATTGTATTCTTTGCAGCTTGAAAAGCTAGCGACGTGATTGTGGGTGATAGAAAGAATCAACAAATGTGAATGAGTTCCTGTGGTGATGCAGCAGTAAAGCTGTCCTGCCTCACAAAACCATGTTAAAGGCTTGATTTCTGATCAGAAGAGATGTGTGGAGGGTGAACCACATTTATTTGACGTCCCGGTAGCCGCGGCGGCTGAGACGGTGGAGTAGTCTGTTGATGTTGCTGGCCGGGTCGGTTGCCCAAACCGTTCTCTGTTGCACAAGCGAGAGCTTCTGGTATGCGCGAGGCATGTCGCGCCAACTTCATCTTCATCAGCGCCGCTACAGATGCCCCCCCCCCCTTGCGCGGCGCGATGCGCGATAAAGGAAAAAAAAACGAAGAGAGTTATGTACAAGTCCCGTAAAGGGCCTGGAGATATGGGCGAGCACAAAATGTCCAGGGGGAAGCGGAAGTCGATGATCAGAGTGGGGCGCCGGCGTAGGGTTCAGGTCTCGGGAGGTGGGACAAGGCTGAAGGGCGGTGGCAGAAGAAGGACCACGAGGCAGTAGGATGAAATCAGAATATGGGTGTCCCAATAGGCACAGGCGAACGGCACACTGCTCACGTGAGAAATGGCGCGCTGGGAGGTGACCCATAAATGATCATTGTGGAAAGCAGAAGTGTCTCGGTGGCAGGATGCTTTGGGAGACGGGAAGGAGACACTGTTGTGCGCGAGTTTCAGGTGAAAGGGGCGGCGCTGAGCTGGACTGAGGAAAGAGCGCAGGTCATGGGAGGCAGAGTTCGGAAGAAGTGGAAGCGTCTGGGCTTGCAAAAGGCAAGAGTGATGAACTGCGCCAGACTGCGGCCGCTCAGGTGTCCAAGCGCAGGGAAAGTGGATGTTGGACCGATGGCAGAAGGGTGCTGTGTGTCGAGCTCACAAGAGGACTGTGCTGGAGCATGTGCGCCGGAATGCAAAACACAGGTCGGTGGGACAAATGAGGTCGACACAGCGCTCTTGGCATCGGCCGGGCGCCATGCAGTGCCCGCCAGTGGCATGATCGGGGCCCGAGGGTTCAGAGGCGTAGAATGAAACGGAAGAGTCCGAGTCGACGTTGGGGCGCACGGGGCGTGGGGCATCCCTGGAGGCAGTGGCAGCGGTGCTTGAAGGGGCGGGTGGAGCAAGCTTGGGAGAGACCACGGTGTAGGATGAGGCCGCTGATTGGAAGTGTGGCAAGAGACCGACGCGTGCTCACGTGGCACTTGCCGAACCATGTGTGGGAGCTCAATCGGAGGCGGCAATAGTCGACACCCCGGTGTGGGGAGCGGCTCCGGTGCATAAGCTGGCGGAGGGAACACTGAAGCAGCTCGGGTCGAGAATGCGGCCAGGGGTGGTGAGTCGAGTGACGCCGCAGCTTTCGAGTCCGGAACAGGAGCGCAGAGAGTCGGCGGGAGCTCCAAGCCAAAATATGCCGTCAAGCGTTTCGTGAAATCAGCGTATATGTCGGGACCGGGAGGCGGCAACCGCAGCTGTGCCAGGAGACCGGGTGGGAGTTCGCGCTGGCGTGCTGATAGCGCAGCAGCTGGCTGGACATGTTGTGGACATGAAAGTGCGAGTCCAGCAGCGCCAGCCACAAAACGGGGTCCCTGGCATAAAACGCGGGCAGGCCGGGCAGCCGAGGAAGGAAGGGGCGTTGATACGGCTGAAGGAGCTCACCGGATGTGATGGGAGGTGCGTACATGGCGATGAAAACCTGCCGAAAGCCTGGTGCGAACAGGGGGCGTGCAGCGGCAAGGCCAAGTGGCGGGACAGGACGGGCAGGAGCGCAGAGCCGGTACGAGCGGCGTTGCGTGCGTCGAAGCAGTCGTCCGGTGTCACCAGATGTGGTAGGAAGTGCACATTTATTTGACGTCCCGGTAGCCGCGGCTGGCGAGTCGGCCGAGCGGGCTGTTGACGTTGCTGGCTAGGCCAGTTGCTCAAAACGTTCTCTGTTGCACGAGCGAGAGCTTCTTCTTCTTCTTCGTCTTCTCCTCAAGCGAGAGCTTCTGGTATGCGCGAGGCAGGTCGCGCCAACTTCATCTTCATCAGCGCCGCTGGCGATGCCAGCGCCGCTACAGATGCATTTCTGATGCAGACTAAGTACAGAAACTCCTGTCAGCACATCACTTTAAAACACATCAGACAAGCTCAGTAGATTGAAATGAATCCAAGGAACTGCAATACACGCCTTATTGCCTGCACTGCAGTGGCATTATATTTCGATATGTCGTTCACGTAAGACGCTGCACAAATTTCATTGAACGACTTTTATAGCAATTTTCATTTAAAAGACACATCCGTTCTGTAGCTGAAGTGACATTGGAAGTGGGAGACTGCTCCCTGTGCTCCCACGCACTCACCTTTTCAGGAATGTGTAGATATAGGGCTCCTCTGGGCAGCCTTCCAATTAAGTGTGTTGCTTTGTCCAAACAAGCTTCCCCCTCCAAGCCCCCAAATAACACCAAATTAATTCTTAACAAGGGGAGCTTTGCTCAGGTCTAACAATGCGAGGATATGTGTCTTATGTCAGAGCTACCTGTCGTGAGTGGGGACCAGGTTAAAACCAGTGGCTGATTTTCAAACTGCACACTGAGTATTTCAAAAGCTTCTCTTGCAGCTTTTCCAGCAGGCTGACAACGGTGCCGACATGTTTTTTTAGCTGCACTAAACAGATGTAGTACATGGTACTCTTCATCGGGTTGAAATTCACCCTGAGCCTGTAGTGTCCTCTTCAACACGCAGTCTCCTTTCATGCAGGTACACAGGTTTCAGGTCGCAGAAAGCCCTGAGTTAAGTACTTGCTGAAGTGTGCCTTCACTGCTCCACAGCTAAAAGCGCAGCGCATCAGCGCTTTCCACTGGGTAATCCTGGTCATGCTAGATGGCTCAGCTTGTGATTGCACACAGAGAAAGAGGATCAGCAAAGGGATCTGTCATTCTTTTCGGTGCTCTTGTTCACCTCCTTAGCCTTAACAACTACCATGGCCTTGCACTTCGTGTTGCATCAGCTCGTCGCATTGTTCCCGCTGGCATGGTGACATCGCCATTTTTTATGGCACAGCAACCTGGGAGAAGCAAAACAACAAATTTAAGATCTCGCGTACATTTTATACTGTCTACGGTACAAAACTATACCTTTCTCGTACATGCAAGTATCAGAAACCATTTGTGCTGAATTATTTATCCGCTTCAATCACGAACACCGAGCAATGTGGGTCCAACCAGGCGTTAGTCCAACAACACTCATCGTCTGGCAGGTTGCATCTGTATGTGCGAATGTTACATTTATTCGTTTTTGTTCCTGTGGAAACCGATATCTCGGGCACAAATGCTGGGTTCAAGGAAAAAGCATTTCGTATGTGCTGGCAGTGTTTTCTCGTGCATCTCTAGAAGCACTGAACAGAATGGCAAAAATTTTAAGAAGTGCGCTAGCTTGGGAGCGTGCGCCTACATTACATCTCACGGACATGAGCCCTAAAATGCAGTTCCTTAGTGGCAATCGCATTGGAACATAGGGCACGACTGGCCGAATTCAATCAAGCACTAGTCGCATTGTGAGGCTTCCAATGCTGAAGAAACTTATGCAAAGAATGAAGTTGTTGTTTACCTTGGTAAACATGACACATACCTATGCGTGGGGATTGGCCAAAGTATGCCGGTGAATGCCAAGGAAAATCATATAGCATTTGCACAGAAAAGCATGAAGTGGAGAAGTAGAATAGCGGAATGACAGAAACTAGGAAGAAAATAGTAATAATTGTTTGCTGAAAAGTTGAAATAAATTAAACAGTTTTCAAGTACCACGATTAGAAAAAATACACGTTTTTGGAATGCGGAAGAATTTTCGCACATCACTGTAACCGGATAATACGGTCAATCTCCCAAAAAGTTGTAACAAATGTCAAAACTGTACTCCCCTGTTCAGCAGCGTGAAAATGATCGGCCGAGGCGAAACGCAGATAGAATGTGGAATCTTGGAAGTTTTTAAAATAAAGTCGGGCACTGACTGCGTCAACGATACGTCAGTCAAATTTTCTTCCAAAGAATACCGATTCATGAATGGGACATAGTCTCCATGTGCAAGATAGCACTATTTTTAATGACTGACCTTTATTTTGCTTTTGT
Source organism: Amblyomma americanum (assembly GCF_052857255.1). Classification (NCBI taxonomy): domain Eukaryota; kingdom Metazoa; phylum Arthropoda; class Arachnida; order Ixodida; family Ixodidae; genus Amblyomma; species Amblyomma americanum. The sequence goes on from NC_135497.1 coordinate 55,812,905, forward strand.
TTTCGTCCTTTTGTCGGCGTGTCCTCATGCGCATGTGCGCACTGCTTTGCTCGATTCCTTGATGAAGTAAACAATTTCAGTTGTGTCTTCAGCGCCGTCTGTGTTAATTCCTTCTATTGTGTACGCGTCCTCTTCTGCTGGTTTTTCTACCTGGTACCTACTTAATGTGAATACCTTGGTGCTCACACTGAACGAGAGAAGAACTGGAAGAGACACAAGGAGTCCTAACGTCGCAAGGGTGACCTCCAGATATGTCTTTCTCTGAAATGTAAACCGCAGGCAAGAGAGGAGAAAATGTTCTATTGTTTCAACTTCCCCACATCAGTCACAAAGGTTTGTTGTAGCGAACCCGCATCTGCATATGTACTATCGGGGACAAATGCGATATACTCCACACAGCGGGAGCTGGAGCAACGGGAAACTGCGTCGTAATGTCATCTAAAGCACGAAACATTGAAACGAGTCAAACGACATGCCTGCAGATAATAAAGGGCTCCAATTGGCCGTCTCGATCCCAGATGCCGCCTGTAGATGGCATTACGATGCAGTTTTCCATTGGTCCGGCTCCCGCTGCATGGACTATACCATTTTTGTCCCGATAGTACAAATTTAGGTGGAGGATTGTGCATCGCAAAAGCCTCATTGGCACCTCACACAGCCTTAATTTATATGGCCAGACATTCCAATTAAGGGCATACTTTAAATGCCCAAAACCCGCGGTGCTGAGCAACGGAATCACTGAAGCTGGCTGAGCTACGTTGGAAACGCGAGAAACGAAATGTCCACCAGAATGAGGCGAGAGACGGAATTGATTACAAGGGCATTGAGAGCTGACCTTGCAATAAATCGACCACCTCGATAATATAGACACCCGAATGACCAGGTACCCGGACCAAATGGACCTCTCGCACGGAGAGTGGAACAAAAAACCTAAAGGAACGATTCAATAGATTTTCCTGAAGTTTGGAGAGTGATAAAACTGAAAGGCAGTGTGACATTCCGTGTGTGCTACGAGGATCCACGTTCGACGGCGCGGCGTAGACGGAGACCCGTGACAGCGGCATCATCAATTACCCAGCCATGCTCTTTGAGTGACGACCAGAACAACCGGACCCGCCGCCGCCCCGGGGAAACAGGCTTTATCCTCCCCAATTTCCGGGCACATTCCAGGACAAGGGAGCTGTCAGCGGGCCAGAGCGCGCCGTACCACAGCCGACGCTATGCGCTACCGCGAAGACAACATTCTTTCCCTCCTTCCCCTTTCGACGTGGGCTATCGCCGGGAAGGCACCCACAGCTTCCCGCCGTGCCTCGTGAACAAAAGCGCATTCCCAGAAGGGCCGTGACGGACACCTGTCATGGCGGACAGGCAGTACTCGCCAAGAATGTGGAAAGACAGGCGCTAGTGAATTAGCTCCGAAGAGAGAGCCTGTGTATACTCTCACTTGAGAGAGAGTGGTGGCGTTTTTGTTGTTTATTTAGTTTGTATTGTTAACAGACTCTGGGTTCGAGGCTAAGCCCAACCCAAGGGGTGGTCCCCATCTCGCATGTTATTTTGGATTGGAGAATTGATGCTTTGGGCGGGCCACTGGAAATGACCGCCCTTAGTCCTTTGTTAATCAAGTGCTTAAAAGCACATGTAAACGGATGCAGTCCAGTCTGAGCTGAGAACGACATCGTTCGCCAAGAGGGCCTTCAGCGCCGAAGCCCGACGGCGTGCAGCTTCTGCCAGCAACCGCTCGAGCCCAACTCCGGAGCCACTCCATCGCCCCCATGAAGTCGTCGGCACGTAAGCTCGGACGCCCCAGCCTCTGATGTATAACCTTAATCATGTGTAATTATTGAATATACCTGTTTGTTTAAACTGAGCCATACGGTGTCTCTTTGCCTCTCTGTCCCGTGTGGACCTGCGCATTATGGGGGTCATCACACTGGTGTCAGAAGTGGGGTGTCAAAAGCAAATGTCCTCTGAATGCTGTGACATTCATGACTTCAAAATTGTAATCAAAAGGGAATCACGGGACTGATTTGTGGGACTTTTACCCCCATTTGAGAGGCTTGAGGCACTGGAGGGCTTGAAAAAAAAACGACTGTATCTGAGGGAGCTCCCACTCCACAGCCGTCGCTCGGAGCAAGCATGCTGGCATTAGGAAGCGTCATTCCGACGTTTACGGGAGATAAGACAGGGGTTCCAATCTGCGATTTCTTTTCCATGCTAGAAGAGATTGGGAAAATGGGGGGATGGTCCGATGCTCAAATGCTGGGAATGGCGAGGTGTAAGATGGCAGGAGCTGCTCATGATTTTGCCTGGCGAGACGAAAAAGTAAAATCCACAAAATCATTTGCGGAATTTAAGAAGCTCGCGTTTGAGCATTTCGACACTGAACCACGTCACGTACGGGTACAGAGGTTCCGTGACGCCGGACAGATGGTAGGGGAGGACGTGCGAACATTTGCGTCGCGGCTTCAGCGCCTAGCACGCGATACGTTAAGCAGGGAGGAGGAAGGAGACCAGCTAAGGAAGAAATACGCGGAGGATATACTTAAAGAGGAAATGACCGCTTTGTTCGTGGCTGGTCTGCAAGACCCCGTGCGCCGGTTCGTGCTCTCGCGCAAGCCGAGCAATTTCGACCAAGCCGTGGAGGCCGCATTGGATGAGGAACGAAATGAGGCGTTAACGACAGCCGCAGCGAGAGTACGCGTCATAGAGAGAGCGGTGCTCAACCCTGAGGTTGCTCTCTTGACAGAGCGGTTAGATCGCTTGGAACAGCTGCTAACTCAGCAGGTAGAACGCCAGGTTGAAGCGCGCGCTCAACAGCGCCCATTCGCTGGAAACCGGAGACCGCCACAAAGCTACAGGCGCGGTATGCGAGATTTTGAAGAAATCGTATGCTTCGCTTGCCAGGGTCGCGGACACATCGCCAGGTTCTGCCAAAACGTGCGCCGTGGGGAGCCACAAAGAGAAGCAGGCGAGACACGCCCTAAGCAAGCCTACAGCGGGGCTCCAGATACCGAGTCAAAAAACTAGTTAGTCCTCCCCAGCCTGAGGAGCGTGGGGAGGGAGCAGTAGATGATGAGGTGGTGGTAGTTTGTGTGGCCGACGAGGCATGCCCTGTTGTGCGTTGCAAGTTAAATGGTTGTTGTATGGAATTGTTGATAGATACGGGGTCAAAGGTGACATTGCTTAAGGAGAGCAGTTTTAACACGCTTCGAAGGAAGGGGGACCGCGAGGTGTTGGAAGCGTCTGGTGGTATGGCAACCAAATTTGTAGGCATAACGGGGGATCCTCTTGGCATAAGTGGACTCTACCGGTTACACTTCTCTCTCGGCGGAATTGCATTGGAGCACCCCTGCTACGTATGCCCGGACACGGTGTCTCTGCCAAACGGAGTGTCAGGTATATTAGGGCAGGATTTTTTGAGAAAAGGGAAGGTAGTAGTCTCATTCTCTGAGGAAGAGGTTAATGCGGGCGGCTCAAAAGTTCCGTTTTTGAACAGGAGAGGGGCTGAGATTCGCATTACCGATATTGACACCCGTCAAACAGTGGGATCATTGGAGAAGGTATATTCGCGGGTTGCCGTCCGGCTGGTCGAGGAGGCGGTCGTCCTTCCTTGGTCGGAGCACATTTTGTACGCGTCTGTGCCTTCAGATGTAGAGAGCGGCGCCGTGGGAGTGCTTGAGCCGGTCGACTCTCTCAGCAATGGCCTGAAGGCAGCCGCGTGCCTCGTGACAGTTAATGACGCCCACAGAGTGCCCCTACGGGTGGTTAACTGTAGCCAGCAGCCACTGAGCCTTCCCAAGAACAAAACATTGGCTTTCTTCACCTCTGCGATAGAGCAACGTGAGCCCACCGATACGGTACTCGCAACTGTAGAGCATGCTAGTCCTTCGGCTGCTCCAAAGGTGTCGTTCAATCTTTCTCACGTAACATCCAGGGAGAGGGAGGCTCTGGCTGGTTTGCTGAACGACTACTCGGAGGTATTCGCCGCGTCCAACCTGGATTTGGGCTGCTGTGGCGTTATAAAGCACAGGATAGAAACCGGCACTTCATCGCCCGTTTACCAGCGTGCGTACAGGATTCCTTACTCCCAACGTGAGGAGATGGAGCGGCAGGTGCAGGACCTGATTGATCGCGGCATTGTCGAACACTCAAAGTCACCCTGGGGAGCACCAGCACTATTGGTGGAAAAGCCAGATGGCTCGTATCGATTGGTAGTGGACTACCGCAAACTAAATGCCGTAACTCGCATAGATCCATACCCCATCCCCAATATACAGGAGACGCTTTCTCAGCTGGGCTCTGCCAGGTACTTCACGGTAGTGGACATGGCGGCGGGATTCTGGCAGATAGCAATGGATCCGGCAGATGCCGAGAAAACGGCATTCAACACGCCCTCAGGGCACTATGAATGGAAAAGAATGCCGATGGGTCTGGCCAACAGCCCTGCTGTCTGGCAGAGAACCGCTGATGTTATCCTGGCAGGTCTTCTGGGGAGGCTGTGCTTCGTGTATATGGATGACATTATCATATACAGTGACAGTTTTGAGAACCATTTGCGCGATATTGAGCAGGTTTTGGTGCGACTAAGAGGAGCGGGTCTCAAGCTGAAGCCCTCTAAGTGCCAATTCCTCAAAAACGAGGTGAAATACCTCGGGCACGTTGTTTCAGCTGACGGCGTGCGACCGGACCCTGAGAAACTAAGGTGTGTCTCGGATTTTCCATCCCCGACTAGCGTCCGCCAGGTCCGGCAGTTTCTCGGCCTGATCGGTTACTACCGAAGGCACATAGAGGAGTTCGCCAAGCTCGCTAAGCCGCTCACCGCCTTAACAGCCAAAAATGTCGCCTTTCGCTGGGACGAAAACGCGGAGAATGCTTTTGGGGCCCTGAAAAGGAAGCTAATGAGTGCACCGCTGTTGCGCCACCCGGATTTTAGTTTGCCCTTCGTTATGGCCACAGATGCGTCAAAGTTCGCAGTTGGTGCCGTGCTATCTCAGGTTATCGAGGGCAAAGAACATCCCGTTGCTTTTGCTAGCCGACAGCTGAGCCCCACAGAGCAAAAGTACGGAGCTACGGAAAGGGAGTGCCTCGCCGTTGTCTGGGCAGTAAAGCACTTCAGATGCTACCTTTACGGCCGCAAATTCAAGCTAGTCACAGACTGCTATCCTCTGAAATGGGTGATGAGTGTCAGGGACCCTAGCTCGCGACTCGCTAGATGGAATCTACACCTGCAGGAATACTGCTTTGAAGTTGAGCACAAGTCAGGAAAGACACATATGAATGCTGATGCACTCAGCCGCACAGCTGCCGTGGCAGCTATAGATGAGTTTGTCCCCGTAGTCGACCCCGCCGAATTACGCACAGAGCAGTGCAAAGATCCTGACCTGAAGTGAATAATCGAAAGCTTAGAGGGCGCACCGTCTCACCCCGAACAGCTAGGTTATTTCATTGGCAAAGACGGCACCCTGTGTCGGCGCACGAGGCCAACCAGGAAAGGGAGACCAGAGAAAACCGCTTGGGAGAGAGTCGTCATACCTCGGTCGTGCACAGAAAGGGTTCTTCGCGCGTTTCACGATGCGCCATGCGCCGGTCATTTTGGCGTAGCGAAGACACGCAGGCGTGTGGAGCGTTTGTACTTTTGGAGTGGCATGCGACAGGATGTTAGAGACTACTGTGCGAAGTGTCATTCCTGTCTCGAAAGAAAAACACCCAAGGGACGAAGACCAGCTCCTATTCAGCCGTTCCCTGAGGTTTCGGCTCCCTTCGAGCGGACAGGTATGGACATAATGGGCCCCTTGCCCACGACCACTTCCGGAAACAAGTACATTTTAGTATTTGTCGATCACCTTTCAAAATACGCGGAAGCGGTAGCACTCCCAGATCAGAAGGCAGACACGGTTGCAAGAGCATTTGTCGAACAGATCGTGCTCCGACATGGACCCCCGAGGCAACTCTTGACAGATCGGGGAACGAACTTCGTGTCGCAGCTAATGAGGAGAGTTTGCGAGCTGCTTAAGATCGCTAAGAAGCAGACAACACCGTACCATCCGGCTTGCAACGGCGCGGTGGAGCGACTGAACCAAACCGTGGCCGGGTTCCTGTCGCATTTTGTTTCGCGCGACCAGCGGGACTGGGACTTGTGGCTCCCGTATGCAATGTTTGCCTACAATTCCGCAGCACACGAGAGCATGGGCGAATCGCCATTCTTTCTTCTCTACGGCCGAGACCCGGACCAGCCTAGTGAAGTGCCAGAGGGCCCCCGTCGTGTCCCATACGCTTCACTGGTCGACTATAAGGTTGAGCTAGAATCGCGCTTGCAAGTGGCGAGGGACATCGCAAAGGAGTCCTTAAAGAAAGCGGCGAAGCGCAGGAAGGAGGTGCACGATCGCAGTGCTAGAGACGCGCCGTTTGATGTGGGGGACAGCGTGTACATTGAAAACTGCCAAAGGCAGATTGGGCTAGCTCGTAAGTTCCAGACGAAGTGGAGAGGACCGTGCGAGGTTGTCGAGAAGCTTTCTCCGGTAAACTTCAGAGTCCGAGACGTGAACCGGCGTTTGATAAGGATACACGCAAATCGCCTCAAGTCGGCACCGGTTCAGTATTCACGAAATGAGGAAAGGGAAAGCGCGGATTTTGATGGGGACAGAAGTGAAGCGGAGCGCGCAGATAGTTCGCAAGAAACGCCCTCTCCTGCTTTTGTTAGGCAGGCGCCCGAGGTGACGGCCGGAATGCCACCGGATTTACTTCATGCATTGCTAGAAGAAGAAGCGCGCGAGGTTGCCGCGCAGATAACGCCAGGAGAGGCTCCTGCCACGAGCCCTCGCGAGTCCCAAAGCAGACAAAGGGGCACAGACTTACTTAGTATGACTCATGAAGGCCGATATCCGCTGCGAAATCGGAAAGCTAAGTCGGACTAATGGCGTAAACAGAGCGGAGTTGTGAACTGGTTAGAATTGTGTAATGCCGCAGCTCATAACATTGCTATGTGCTTATGTGTTAAGTTATCGGAGTTGGTAGTTAAACCTTTCTGTCATTAAGTAACACCTTCACAGGAGAGCATGCGGAGCGCATGCAGAACCTGCCCTACTTCCTTTCGTTATCTATATTGTTGTCTGTGCCGTGATCGTGCTAGAAGTGGGAGCTCCTTTGTAACTGTGGTAAATTTATTTCGTCCAGTTTGGACTAGAAAGGAGAGGCTTGGGTGCTGAGTTTCATGTTTATCTGTAAAAGAAGATCAGTGCTGCCCCTGGAGACGCCAGTATTGACAGCGGAGGCATATGGTGTTGTGCAGTGGTGTTGAGTGCAGCGAAAAGTGTTTTGTCGGACGCACTGTGCGAGGCGATTCAGAAAGACAAGGGGAGCTGCGTGGACTCAAATGTTCGGAGAACATTCTTCTGGAGGGTGAGCGAGTGTGACATTCCGTGTGTGCTACGAGGATCCACGTTCGACGGCGCGGCGTAGACGGAGACCCGTGACAGCGGCATCATCAATTACCCAGCCATGCTCTTTGAGTGACGACCAGAACAACCGGACCCGCCGCCGCCCCGGGGAAACAGGCTTTATCCTCCCCAATTTCCGGGCACATTCCAGGACAAGGGAGCTGTCAGCGGGCCAGAGCGCGCCGTACCACAGCCGACGCTATGCGCTACCGCGAAGACAACATTCTTTCCCTCCTTCCCCTTTCGACGTGGGCTATCGCCGGGAAGGCACCCACAGCTTCCCGCCGTGCCTCGTGAACAAAAGCGCATTCCCAGAAGGGCCGTGACGGACACCTGTCATGGCGGACAGGCAGTACTCGCCAAGAATGTGGAAAGACAGGCGCTAGTGAATTAGCTCCGAAGAGAGAGCCTGTGTATACTCTCACTTGAGAGAGAGTGGTGGCGTTTTTGTTGTTTATTTAGTTTGTATTGTTAACAGACTCTGGGTTCGAGGCTAAGCCCAACCCAAGGGGTGGTCCCCATCTCGCATGTTATTTTGGATTGGAAAATTGATGCTTTGGGCGGGCCACTGGAAATGACCGCCCTTAGTCCTTTGTTAATCAAGTGCTTAAAAGCACATGTAAACGGATGCAGTCCAGTCTGAGCGGAGGACGACATCGTTCGCCAAGAGGGCCTTCAGCGCCGAAGCCCGACGGCGTGCAGCTTCTGCCAGCAACCGCTCGAGCCCAACTCCGGAGCCACTCCATCGCCCCCATGAAGTCGTCGGCACGTAAGCTCGGACGCCCCAGCCTCTGATGTATAACCTTAATCATGTGTAATTATTGAATATACCTGTTTGTTTAAACTGAGCCATACGGTGTCTCTTTGCCTCTCCGTCCCGTGTGGACCTGCGCATTATGGGGGTCATCACAGCAGTCTGCAAGGATAAGAACCCGTGCTACATGTCTCGGAATTTTGAGAAGAGCCAAACCAATAGCCAAAAACTTTGCAAAGAATATAGGAGTGTAATCACGGATACGAAGCGGAACAGCTCCAAGCCATTCTTGCGAATGTATCCCAATCACTGCCTTCTCGCAGCTCCCGGAGGAATCGGTAGAGGGAACATAGTTCTCAGCAAAGTGATCAGCAAGATCGAAGACAATTTAGGATATTTGCGGGCATATGTTTGGGATGGGGCGAAAAAATATGGCCGTAAGAGAATACAGGGTCAGCCTGCGTACCACCAAAAATAAAGTAAACGCACTGCACACCAATGAGTACGACAGGATCGCGTGACAACTATCGAGACGGAGTTGTTGTTGTTGCCTCAAATACGATGGCACATACCCACGGTGGGGGACTGGCCAGGGTTTGGTGCAGACTCAAACAGCGAAAATCTCATCCAGGTTTATCTCAAGCGGCTCATAAATTGAAAGGATACTGAGAGAAAAAGAAAATCACGAATTTTGAGAGAGGTTGAGGAAATGGGAATGAAAATCAAGGAAACAAAGCGGTGCGAGTAGAATAACTATATTTTAAATAATTAATCAGAAATAGAATAATTTTCAAAGGAAAGTAATGGCATCGAGAAGTTAACACAAAAATCTCCTGGTTTCAATGATATACTTGTGAAGAGGCTGACACATCTCCTTAATGGCATGCCCTTTGACGGTTGCACAGGAGAGGAGGACGGAAAGAGTAAACGGCAGCCCTAATAGAGCGAGAGGATTTTCCAAACACTGCATTCTCTGCCGTGAAAACCGCCGGCAGTAGAGGATGAAATGATCTATCGTTTCAACGTCCCCGCATGACGCACACAGATTCGACGGCGTGAATCCAGGACGGCATAAATATAGATTAAGGGGAGGAATCCTACAGCGTAACGTCATGGAAACCTCACATTGTCTTGATGCTCAGGAACGTATGTTCCATGGGAATTTCAAATGTTCGAAATCCGCTGTACCAAGGACGGGCTCATGGCTCAGGTAATGGTGTATTTGGAAACGTTCATAACGGGACGTGGTCAGAAGGGTGAGGTTCGGAACGACATGGGCAACAGGCCCATTGAAGACTGATTTCACTAAGAAATCGGCCATCGAATTTGAAGTAATGCCCCAGTGCCATGGGATCCACTGAAAGCGCACCTCTAGGACATGACGTGGCCCAAAGTACCTTAGGGATTGGTACAGGAGACTAGTTTTCGAACTTTCTAGTGCAGCCAAGAGTGACAGGCAGTCCGGGAGAATGATAACTTGAGAAATATTGCTGGGAACTTTTTGAAGCGCCAAACCAATAGCGAGAAATTCAGCAGCGAAAATTGGTGTATAATCAGGGACCTGGAGAGAATAGCTTCAATCTAGTGTGTGGGAATAAACACCTACTGCTGCCTTTTCGCCTTGTTGAGAGGCATCTGTGAAAATTGCAGCATGGCTCGGATACTGAAACAGATATTCCTCCAGGAGACCGTTTAGCACGTTGGCGGAAAAGTGCTTTGCATATAGCGGCAGCATACGGTCGAAACAAACAGCTGGGGCAGCCTGCAAACTGCTGACGCATTGCACAGACCTAAGCGAGACTGCAATTCTAGACAAAAAGTGCTCAGTAAACACGAATTGAGGCAGTTTGTAATGCGGCCAATGTTTATCTAGAAACAAAGGTGGCTTAGTCAAAAAAATCAGGGGAGCCACTCCAGGCATTGGCTCAAGTCCCCGCCATAAGGTGTGCACTGTGAGAAGCTGGAAACGGGAGTTCAAGTCTTGTATGCGAGCTTCCAGAAAGAGGACACAATTCGCCACTGATTTTGGTAAACCCAGGCAAAGCCGTAGAGTGCACCTCTCCAAAAGAACCAGAGGTTGAATTTTTGAATTTAGGGCCACCAGAGAACAGAACGCAACCGAACTCCAAAATTGGTCTTAAGTATTATAGATAAATAAGAGTGTCTCTGCGCATACCAAATTTCTTATTGCTGATTCGCATAAGGCAGCCGAGAGCACGCTCACCTTTGAAGACTATACTTCTGATATGAGGTCGCCAGTCTAGATGAGGGTCGTAAATTACACCTAGGTACTTTAAGGACTCAACTTGCGGGATTTGGGCGCCACAATACTGTGGACAGATATAAAGAGGGGACGCTGGAGGAAAAATGAGAACGGAAGATTTGTTCACGTTGAGAATTAAATGTAACTTGCCCAGCCATACTTTCAGTGCATTCAGGTAGGCCTGCAAAAGTTGGTAACCCAAGCAGCACAGGTCATCGGCCCAATATTTCAACCGGATGGTCCCATCCTGGTCCTTTGTAGGGCCAGGTTTGCCAATACAGTTCCAATGTTGGGCCAATTACTTGTGCTGCTAGGAAACGTGAGTGAATGTCTCTAGCAGAAGCAAAAAAGGCGATGTCGTCCGCATACACATACACTTTGATGTCACCCTGAATTGGTATGAGATGAAGTTTCGGCATAGCTCACCTTCGGTTTTCTTTTTTCTTTTTTTCAAGCTGTACACCACTCGTGCTGGTTTTGGGGCTGTGCTGTAGCGCGATACTCAATCCTATGCTCATTTCTTCCCGATGAAGCTTCAAACTTCGATCGAAACAAGCCAGCCCGCCAGCTGCCCCGTCGGCCAACGTGAAGATGGCGCGACGAACGCAGGCGATGTAAAGAGTGGATTGCTGTGAGGAAGTTTTAATTCAGCATATCATTTTACTAACAATGCATTTCAGTTTGTGCAATAAGTGGTATGCTCGAACAAACGTAAGCGCGTAATCGTTTTGTTTTGCTTGTGTTTTTCTGTTTAGTGACGTTACCGGAACTTCCGCTGCTGCAGCTTCGGGTCTTTGGAAACACGCCTCTGCAAATGGCAAATGCAATGCCTCCTGAAGAACAAGTGCGTCACGTTCAGCTCCACAAATATTCCCAGCTAGGAGTGCATGTCTTTGAACATGAGCTAAGCGTACAACATAGTCTGTACACAAACTTTCCTCTTAGTTTATAACCGACATCTTTGTGACCTGCTTTCCATTTCTGTCTTGTAAATCACAAACAGTAGCGGTCATTGCGACAACCCTCCCTCAATGCTGAACACTGTTGAATAACTGAACATTACTGAATAACTGAACAAGCTGTAGTCTAGATCCCTGCCACTTACTGGTGCACTCTTAATGATGAGCAGTCCCGAAGGAACAGAAATATTTTAAACGGACTGAAGCAGAATTTTTTGTGACAAAGATTACAGAGGTGCTTAATTATCAATATACAATGACAATGCATTAGGTCTTCTCCTCGCTTGAAGAGCTACGGCTGTCAACTTACTATATTAATCAGCGAAAGCTGGCTGGCATTGGGTGACTGGCCCTTCACCTTCCACAGTTCTTCCCGTGGAAGACACCTTTCAACCACTCCCTCCTCTCTCCTACAGTTAGAGAGGCGGATACCTCAACTTTGCCACCAGACATGCTTCAAAAACATTGATTAAAAATATGACAACAAGCGTTGAAATTACCTTACAAGCACAAGGCGCAAATCATAAACAGAACAGAGAAACAAAGGTCCATGTCTTGCAGCAAATTTGCACAGCCCGTAAACCTGCAAAACAATAGGACAGGCCTGCCCCACTTGGTTCACTTTACAAGAAGGTTTATTGCATGAAAACACTAATTTTGCCTGGTTTCAACGCTAGCTGAGCACAAAGCTCCTGGCAACACAACAGGCACGCAGTACGTGAGGGTATATACAATGGCTGCAGTTTTCTAACAAGGCCTGCCAAGCTCAAATTTCCAATCAAGTGCACATGCTTGTGTTAGACACGCAAGCAATTCTAGGTTCACTGCTGACGGCCAGGATGGATTTGAATTTGATTTCAAAAATGGTGTACATACGTGATAGGTGGGGTTCAATGACACAAATGTGGGCTATTAGACACTCAGCAGTGGGAGCCTTTGGATTAATCTGCACAACCTGGGGTTAAATACGCATTTCAAGCGCGAAAACTGTCAAAGCAACCTGTAGTAGCTAGATGTTGCACTCGCCATTTGACCCATTCGCAAATTGAGAAAAGTGGTGGTCTGAAGAGAAAATATAAAACGGTGAGACACCATAATAGCCAATCAGGAGCGGACCAGAGAACATGCGACTTTGAAGAGTAAGTATATTACTCGTGTACGTACGTGGAACATGATCTCGGAAGAGTAAATTAATTTCTACAGAACGGAAAATCTGTTATGTTTTCTTGATTATATGCATAGGTGATTTTTGTCTCTGAAGCAGTTTAGTCATTTCACAAACCTGTTAAGAATGTTGCGGCATTTTTTACTGTTTGGTCCAGGTAGATTGTGTGACAGAATAATTAACTGTACCAATTTTGGACATCTTTTGTCTAAATGATGTAATTCCTTATGTAATTTTAGGGTGTTATAGATTACACAGCAAGATTTCGGTGGTTAAATTGACTGTGTTTTTGTCAGCTGCATACGGCTGCTGAGAGGCATAAATCTGGACTTTGTGCTCATGCCAACAGCTCTGCTGCTGGGCAATTAACTATCGGGCATATGCAAGCCGTGGTTATAGGCTAGCTGTACATGTGTCTTGTCTCGCTGAATAGATATATGTCAAGCTTCATGCATAAAATAGTGTGTTTGCAAAGAGTTGTACACATATTAAGTGATGTCATATATATGTGTCAAATGGATCCTATATTTTTTTTTTCTCAGGGAGCTCGCTGAAATTTTTGAGAAAGCTCACAGCATCAACCCACCCTACCTGCTGGGGCCAGAACTCGTCCAGAGCATCCAAGAGTGAGTCATTTTTTTCTGCACACGAGAAGTGCGACAGGGAATTTACATGCATTGTAGCACAAGCTTTGCCGAAATGAGTAACTAGTATATTAGGCTTGCCTCTCAGCCATATAGTGGAGCCCTTATGGCACCACTACACAGCTAATGGCTTAATATAGTGAGGAATGATTCTCCATACAGATTTAAGGTTTAAGGGGTGCCATGCATGTGCTCCATTACATGCGTAAAGAACAAACCCAGTTGCTTGGTTACTTTTGGAAAAGACGGTGCATGTCGTGCAAAACATATTTGAAATCAAACACCACCAGGGGTTTCCCCAAGCATAAAATAAGGGGGATGTTGTTGAAGTAGGGGAGTAGTGGTAGTCATTTTTCAGTTTTAATTGTGTCTTGATATGGAACCTAGGACAAGAAAGGCCCATGACTGCAGCACTACACCCATGACAAAGAGTGTCAACAATTGCTTCGCTTCAGACAAGGATACAAGTCATATTTATCAAGAGACAAAAGTAAGGAACAACGACTATATGAAATGTGTCCAGAAACGGTGCAGTAGCTCGGACTACTATAAACCTAACAAAAAAAACTATCTTTGTTCAACACCAGTCACATACCGGAGACTTGTAAACCTCTGCAAAACTTGCATCTTTGCTCTGAACATAGCAGACCGAGCCAATAATTAAACACACACACCAAAAAGTCTCATGTGCATGCTCAACTCTATACGCACATGTGGAAGGTGTACGTACATCAGAGCTTTGATGTCAGCCGTGATGATCTGCATGACACTGACACATCTAGGTATCAAAATTTATGGCCTGCTATGCACAGTTGGTTGAATATGTACAAGCACAAGGTTGATAATGTACAAGGCTCTTCGCACACTCCGACTATTCACTCAATAACTATAAACCAATCAAGAAGTATAAACCAAGACATGAGTATATCTGTGTGTTTCCTACTAATAAAATAACTGAACTGCCACAAATATATGTGTGCATTCTCAGCACATTCCTAGCAGTTACATCCGTGAGTTAGGTATGAAAAAAATTCACTACCAATTAAGGAAGGGCCTTCAGAAAAACAAAGGGGTGTGTAGGGAAGCCACTGAACCTTGCACAAAATATATGGCAGGCAGTAAACAGCCGGTCTAAGGGTACATGGAAGGCCACAGGCATTGAAAAATTTGACTTTGTCTACAAATGAGTGATTTTTCTTGATTAATGTGGCCAACATGTGACATAGTGGCCCAATACATAAAGAACATTATGACACCACAAATGTAAGGCTTCATGTTTTGAGCGATATTGTGCCATTGCTCTCAGCAATCTAGAATTACTGACAATAAAATGCTCTCACTTTGTGAAAATGGATCTTGATACATTTGAAAGGACATTAAAGCTGTCAAATTTAGTTGGCACTTCTTGAAAAATTCTGTGCTCTAGCTTCTTTGTAAATGTGGTATGAGCATTATATTGTTACTTCTATGGCTGTTTAGGGTGCAACAATAAAATTGGCAGGTTAATTCCATGGGGTAGACGTTTTTGAACAAAAATACAAAACAATCTGCAGTGTTAATTTTTTTGCCTAACTGAAATTGAAAAGCCTTTGATAGCAATTTAATCCCTGTTTCCAAAATGGTTTGAAAGATGCTCCAAGCTGACTTTTGCTGTCAGCAGAATTATATGCACGAAATTAAATGACTAAATGAATGACAATGCCCTTTGTGTAGGGATTACACATATGCACTACAAAGTCTCTGTGCTTTAGTGCAAGGAATGCATAATGATGTCACATTATTTTGCCACCAGCAGCCAGGCTTAACCTACAGCCAGCCCCCAGCCTGGCCCCAGCAGGGTAACTGTCACAGCGAGCCCAATTCCTGGCAGCTCATAACTGAGCACGAGCAGAGGCAGCACTACTGCTGGAGACTCACAGCCCCCAAGCCCATCTACGCTGCCAAGCCCCCTGGAGCAGCAACCAGGCCCAGCCAGGAAGAGGCCCAGGACACAGGGACTCCGGAACAGGGGGGGGGGGGGCAGGGGGGGGGGGGCGGTCGCCCCCCCAACATTTATCCAGGGGGGGCGCCGCCCCCCCCTCCTCACTTTCCGACCGCTTACGCTGAAATCGAATTTTCGTTAAGTGCGTGCTGAAGTTCTAGTGCTTTATAATTTTAAAGAATATTGACATAGTACAGAGATGGCCAACAAGCAAACAAATATCATTCAGCACACACAAATGCCAAATTCCCATCATAGGAAACAAATGTAACCTTCCCCCCCCCCCCCCGCCCCCCGAAAAAAAACAATATATCCTCGATATATTGAAAAAGTTAAATATACTAAACTCTCCTTTCCTATCTCACAACGAATCCAAGAAAAAATCTCAACACTAACAATTAACCTCAGCCGATTCACAGGACACACTTGAGGTATGGCACCAAAACACCTAAAGGACGTTTACACCAGGGCGACTGAACGCTTCATTCTGTACTCCAAGTCTGGTACAAACAAACATCACAAGTGCGCAGGAAACTACAAACTATCCAACGCTTCCCTCAGAATCACCAAAGCCTTCAGAATAACACCTAACATAGCCCTCCCAATACTTGCAAACGTACCCACCATTCACAATATTCGAAAGATAAAACGCACTTTTCAACGCCCTTAATAACAACCCTTCCTTTACAAACGACACCCTCACTATCCCCCCTTCAGTCATCACCACGAAAACGGACCTCCACCTCACCCACCCAACGCAACGCATCAAAATCAACTACTCTTCCGGGCCCCTTACACCATCAGACCTGCATATTTACACCGACGGATCGAAAACAGAGGCATGCTGTGGCCTAGCATATAACGTTCTCACAAAAAAAGAATCGAATCACACAGTATAAACTATTTAAACTGTGGCCATCATCAAAGCCATTGAATACACAAACGCCACCACTTCCCAATCAAAACACCATCCTCGCCGACAGCCTCTCAACACTAAAAGGGGCATTTGAAAAGGGGCAATCGTGCCAGGGGCTTCTGAACTCGGGGCTTTTGAAAACGGGGCAAATGCAGCGGGGCATTCGGCGCGGGGCATTTGACACGGGGCTTCTGACTTCGGGTGCTTTCGTGCACCACCCGGTGGAAATATCAAGTGCGGAGATACGTTTACTGCAGCAGCAGCAGCACTGCGGGCAATGTTTAAAAGAAAGATACATGTATCAATTTAAAATAGAAACCAAGGCATTTATTAAAAGGGAAATTTTTCTTGAATAATGCAAAAAATAACAAAGAACCATAGTGCCAGGTATATCAAACATAATGCATCGAGCAAATAGGAATTATTAAAACAAATGTCAAGTACAAACAGTTGAAAGAAGGTGAAGTCTAATAATACTTTTAAAGCAACGAATAGTTTTAAAATCCTGAGATAAGGTGTAATGAACGGGAGTTTGATTAAAAACTGAGGGAGTATGAGTGTGAGTATGAGTATGAGGGCGTGTGAGTCTGAGGGAGTATGCGTTGTTGAAACTTCGTTTTCTTTTCGTGTTTAACCTGTGTGTCCTTTGTATGTGATTTTCTTAAATACGCTTCATGGGACGAAACCCAGACACCTCTCGCTTGTTTATGGCCGGCGGCGGCTCCCCTCGGGCGACGGGACTCTGGGAACTCGAGGGAGAGGGCCAAAGGTTGAGACCAGCAGAGAGCGCCTCCGTCTGGAGGGGCAAGGGAAAAGGCAGAACGAGCGGGGAGCCCCAACGATAAGCACGTAATTTTTCGAGCTCTTGCTCCCCTCCTAACGAACAGTTTGATTGCTTCTTGTTTCTTGCAATAAACGAAGTTACATAAACGATAACAGTCTACTGTCATTAGAAACGAAAGCTAAATCAGTTAGTTTTCTACAACACCAACTTTGGTGCCGAAACCCGGGAACGGATTAAACGGGGACATCGACCGGACCCAACGACTCAACGTGCCAACGACATCAACATGGATGTTCTGAAGAAAAAGAGGAAGGCCGTCAGAAGTCAAGCTACACGGCTGACTAAAGAAACGGACGATATCCTCGCTGCCGAGGAAGCACCCACCAACGAAAAGGTGAGCGTGCTTCTTGAACGTCTACGATTGGTCAAACAACAGCTCAACGACGTAGATGCGGCAATCGAGCCAAATGTCAAAGATGACGAAGCGGAGGCTGAATTCGAGCAAGTCATCGAGTATGGTGACAAGATTGCTACTTGCATTTGCCGACTAAACCTGAAGAAAGAGCAAACTGAACAAGCAAGCAAAGACAAGGAAATCCGATTTCAAGCTACCGTTGGTAGCGCTTCCGCGGCTCAAAGAATCAAATTACCGAAACTAGAACTAACAAAATTCGATGGCAAAAGGAAAAACTGGCAGCCATTCTGGGAACAATTCGAGGTGGCAGTCCACAAAAATACGGAACTTTCTAACATCGACCGCCTGAATTACTTGAAGACGCTGCTGACCGGAGAGGCCGTGACTGCAATTGCCGGACTGCAGGCATCAGGTGATTGCTACAGCGACGCGGTCGACATCTTGCGACAACGATTCGGAAACCCTGAAGCGTTGGTTCAGGATCATATGCAGGGCCTAATCGACGTGAAACCGGTGTTCTCTGCAAGGAATGTGCGAGCCTTGAGAGGGCTTTACGATGAGATACAGGTTCACATGCGGGGGCTGAAGGCTCTGGGCATCGAGGACGATGGCTACCAGGCGATGCTCTATCCTGTCCTTCTCCGCGCTCTCCCGAAAGAATTGATCTTGGACTATCATCGTTCACATGCTGAGAACCAAGAGGAAGCGACGCCGGCGGTGGTCGACGATTCAGGTTCAACGACATCGTCGTCGGACAGCTCACAGCTGACGCCACTGCATTCCCTGCTCAGATTCTTCCGCTTCGAGCTAGAAAGCCGCGAGAGGACGCTAGAGGACCGGCCCGACGACGCACATGGTAAGCCTGCTTCTCACTTTGATGGGCACAAGGCACGAAAGCATCGAGGGCATGCTCGCCCTTCTTCGGCCTCAGCCCTGCACGATGCAGCCATCTGCATGCAATGCGTGTTCTGCGACTCAAAGACACATGAGAGCCAAGAGTGCGAATCGAAGATGACAGTAAACGAAAGGAAGGCAGTCCTCACAGCGAAAGGCGGATGCTTTCGTTGCACGAAGCATGGACACCGTTCGAGGCAATGCAAGGTTAAACTCAGTTGCAAGAGATGTAAACGCAGACATGCGACAGTGATGTGCGACCCTACTCTCAACGAAGCCAAGAACGCACGGTCGGCCGAAGAAGGGGTACAGCCAGTAAGCCTGCACGCCTCAGGGGCAGAAAAGGACCCTACTCGCCGCACAGTCCTAATGCCTACCATTACAGCGTTGAACAAAGGGACTAAAGCAAGAAAGATTTCTCGAGTTCTCTTCGATAGCGGCAGTCAGAGAACATTTATAACAGAAGACTGCTCCAGGAAACTTGGGTGCAAATTGCTCGGGACAGAGTTACTGTCGGTGGGAGTATTTGGAGGAGGGCAGACCAGACGCACATTCAGGCGAGTTGAAGTGTGCCTCTTCCGACGAGACGACCCAAAAGCGCAGTACAAAATCGAAGCCCTAGAAACACCTTCCATATGTGAACAGAGTATCCCCTGCCCCAACGAACTGATCAGAGAAACACTTCGAGAGCTGATGCTTCCTTTGGGTGATGATTCGGCTCTTAACGACGACACACCGATTGATGTGCTGATTGGCTCCGATCAGTATTGGGAATGCATCACTGGGAAGATGAGAAAGCTGCCCAACAAACTGACTGCCATCGAGACGGTATTTGGATGGGCAGTTCAGGGCCAAGTCCTGTCCAAATGTCAAGGGACAATTTGCACACATACTATTGTCATGAGAACGACCATGGCTGATCGAGAAACCGCTCCGATTCTAAAGAGATTCTGGGAGTTGGAAAACACTGGTGCGTCAGACACATCGACCGAAAATTCAGACTCCCAAGCCCTGGAGGTTTTCTCTAAAAATATCAAGAAGATCGACGATCGCTACGAAGTAAAGCTTCCTTGGAAAGACGAAGTGGAAATGTCTGACAACCGCGGATTAGCGGAGAATCGCCTTCGGTATTTAACGAAGCGGTTAAGCAGGAACCCGAGTCTCATGAGAGATTATGACTCCGAAATGCGGCGCTTAACTGACGAAGGCATAGCAGAGAGGGCAACAGACACACTTTGCGGCGACTCTCAGCGAGTGTACTACATGCCCCATCAACCCGTACTGCGGCAAAGCAGCACGACTACCAAACTGAGGATAGTTTTCGATGCCTCATCACACAGTGCTCAGGCTAAATCCCTGAACGAAAACCTCGAGTGTGGTCCGAATTTAAATCCTGACCTCGTTCGGCTCCTGCTTAACTTTCGGCGACATAAAGTAGCGCTCGTCGCTGATGTCGAAAAGGCATTTCTTCAAATAAGTGTAGCGCCAGAGGACCGCGATGCGCTAAGGTTTCTATGGTTCGCCGAGAGTCCTGTAGAAGGCAGGCCATTGCCAGAGATCAAAGGCTTCAGAATGACCAGAATACCCTTCGGAACCACATCGAGCCCGTTTCTCCTGGCAGCAACGCTTCAGCACCACCTTGAAACAATGAAGGATGAATTTCCAGCAACGACAGATGCATTGAAAAGCTGCATTTATGTGGATGATCTGCTTTGCGGCGCACAGGACGATGAGGAAGGAGCGAAGATATACGACGAGGCAAGTCGCATCTTTCGGGCTGCTTCAATGCGCCTGCACAAGTGGGGTTCTAACAGCACAAAGATGAACGAACTGTTTTGTCAGGAGATCCCCGATGAAATGCCCCTTGGACAACCGGCTAATTTGCTGAAAGTGCTAGGTTTAAGTTGGAAACCAAGGGAAGACCAACTGACATTTTCTCCCGACTCTGTCATTGAATTTTCAAAGGCGCAAAAGAATACCAAGCGATTTGTCCTACAAACGACCGCGCGGCTCTACGACCCCCTAGGAATTCTATCGCCGTATACAGTGAGAGCGAAAGAGCTGTTTCAGGAGATTTGGAAGGAAAACATCGCATGGGATCAGCCACTTCCAGACCATCTCCTAAGGCAGTGGATCAAGTGGTGCGAAGAATTACGTTCGCTACATGAGGTCACCATCCCAAGAAGGTATGAAGCCAACGCCAAAGGGCACCCACAGAGTCGAACTTTGCACGTGTTCGCAGATGCCAGCCCGAAGGCTTACGGCGCCGTGGTCTACCTCTGTACCGAGAATTCTACAGGAGAAAGAACTTCCGCCTTCATGCTAGCCAAATGTCGTGTAGCCCCCTTGAAAGCGGTCACCTTGGCAAGGCTAGAACTATTGGCAGCCTTACTCGCGTCAAGACTCTACCAGTTCGTGAGGTCGAATCTTGATATGAAGTTTGACAAGGTTTTCCTCTGGACCGATTCTATGATCACACTGAGCTGGATTCGAGGAAACGCAGCACGCTGGAAGGAATTTGTGAGGAACCGCGTCGCGGAAATCCAACAAAACAGCGAGACCGCGACGTGGCGATTTTGCCCCGGAAAATCGAATCCGGCTGACCTCATGACCAGGGGATTGACAAGCACTCAACTGAAAACCAGCGAGCTATGGTGGAACGGGCCGCAGTGGATAA
This sequence comes from Amblyomma americanum, assembly GCF_052857255.1. Classification (NCBI taxonomy): domain Eukaryota; kingdom Metazoa; phylum Arthropoda; class Arachnida; order Ixodida; family Ixodidae; genus Amblyomma; species Amblyomma americanum. The sequence continues at coordinate 55,833,793 of NC_135497.1, forward strand.
CAGGTCGAGCTGACGTACGGCCGGTTGAATCACAACCAGGCGACTTCACGGCTGAAGAACTGGAGAAGAAAAGGGAGGTCGGTGTCTTAAATTCCACCAGCGATAAAGAAGATGAGTTGCTGGATCTGGAAGATTTTAGCTCTGCATCTAGAGTGAACCGAGTAACAGCTTGGATTTTCCGGTTCGTGCGAAATCTGCGATCTTCTGACAGGACCTCGGGACCTTTGACTGCTGCAGAAATCGATCATGCGAAAGGATTTTGGGTGAGAAGGGTTCAGAAGTCGGCATTTTCTGCGGAACTGGAAAGCACAAAGAAACGCAGCCGCATCCCAAACGACTCCGCCTTGAAAGAATTCGCCCTGTGGACAGATGAAAACGGCCTACTGAGGATAAAAGGGCGAATCTGCTCCACAGCGACGACACTCGACGAACGACACCCGATTGTGCTCCCCAAGAAGCATCGCTACACAGCGCTGCTGGTGCACCAAGCACATCGACAGCTGCTTCACGCAGGTGCAAGAGACACACTTGTGCTATTACGAGACAAGTACTGGATTGTGCGGGGGCGTCAGCTTGTGAAAAGTGTTGTGAGATCGTGTGTGGTACGTAAGCGGCACAGTGCCTCGCACTTCGACGCAGCAACAGGGCTCCTTCCACCTGACCGGACGTCCCAAGCGGACCCGTTTCAGGTCGTCGGCCTCGACTTTGCCGGTCCCCTCCTGGTGAGGGAGAACAGTCGGACCGTGAAATCGTACATCGTGCTGTTTACATGTGCTGTGACGCGGGCGGTGCATCTTGAGCTTGTTGCGGACATGAGCACAGAGCGATTCTTACAGGCATTCCGCCGTTTTGTGTCGCGCAGAGGCTTGTGCCGAACCATTTACTCTGACAACGCTCTTTCGTTCAAACGAGCCTCAAAAGATATGGGCATTTTGTGGAAGCTCCTGCGGCACCCTGAAACTCAGAACCATTTTGCCAACTCCGGCATAGAATGGAAATTTATAGCGGAGCGTGCACCGTGGTGGGGCGGATTCTACGAGAGGCTGGTCCGTAGCGTGAAAAGCGCGCTGAGAAAAACGGTCGGACGTCAGTGCCTAGACACCATTGAGCTGTCAACAATCCTGGCTGAGGTTGAGGCAGTAATAAATTCTAGGCCCCTCACGTACACATATGAGGACCCTAAAGACGGTGCGCCGCTCACACCGTCCAGTTTCCTGACGGGAAGACGCTTGACGGCTCTGCCTTCGCCTGAAACACGAGCCATCGAGGCGTCCGCCGCTTCGCTCCGGGCGCTCTGGAAGAAGCGAGGGCGAATGCTGAATCTTTTCTGGCAGACATGGCGGCGAGAATACTTGGGGCAGCTACGCTCGGCCTTTGCCTCTAAACAACCAAAAGCCGTGACTCCCCGAGTCGGAGAGGTCGTCTTGGTTCGAGAGAATCAACCGAGACTGCTCTGGAGAACAGGAGTTATCGCTGCCGTGTTTCCTGGGCGAGACGGCAAGGTTCGTTCTTGTGAGGTCAGGATGCCGCAGGGGAAGAATTTGCGACGCCCTGTTCAGTCATTGTACCCATTAGAGTTTGCAGAAACGTAGAATGAGCAAGCTCATTCGGCGGGGCAGTGTTGAAACTTCGTTTTCTTTTCGTGTTTAACCTGTGTGTCCTTTGTATGTGATTTTCTCAAATACGCTTCATGAGACGAAACCCAGACACCTCTCGCTTGTTTATGGCCGGCGGCGGCTCCCCTCGGGCGACGGGACTCTGGGAACCCGAGGGAGAGGGCCAAAGGTTGAGACCAGCAGAGAGCGCCTCCGTCTGGAGGGGAAGGGAAAAGGCAGAACGAGCGGGGAGCCCCAACGATAAGCACGTAATTTTTCGAGCTCTTGCTCCCCTCCTAACGAACAGTTTGATTGTTTCTTGTTTCTTGCAATAAACGAAGTTACATAAACGATAACAGTCTACTGTCATTAGAAACGAAAGCTAAATCAGTTAGTTTTCTACAACATGCGTCATGTTTAATGAATTTTGTATTAAAATAATTCAAGTTTGACTTTATTTCTTTGGAAACAAACACAGCAGTTCGAAGTAAAATTGTCTTCTAAACGAAGTATTTTGGAATCTACTAAGTAATGCAACGTGTGATCTTCAGTTCTTAAACACTAAATGGCACGAATCGCCCTTTTTTTTTTTTTACAAAGAGGAATGAAGTAGTATTCTGTTTTGTCGTGGTGCACCAAACTAACAAACAATACTGGAGTCGAGATTCTATAAGCAAATAGTACAGGAATGTTTTAAGCCAGACAGGTAAAAGATTTCTATATTTGTTGATGATACCGAAGGACCTTGAGAGGCTATTTTAAGTTCGCTACGTGGGCATTGGAATGCACGTGGCGCCAGTTTTTGCGGGCGCCAGGCGACGCGCTTTAGACGGAGCGGCGAGCGCCGCTGTTCGTCGGCTAGCCAGAGAGACCCATTCTTGGGGACAAAACAGGTTGTTGACCCTACGGTGGTGGCGTGACGTGCTCTTCTGGGAACAGGGGGACGGAAAGGACGCAAGGGAGAAGATGAGGTTGTAGAGACAAGGTCCGATGTCATTCATCACACCCGACCGCAATGTCTCCACCAGACGAGCGAGTAACAACGAAGAGTGTACGAAGAGATCAGCTCGCGAGGGTCAGGGGCGCCGCACCGCCATGCCAATACGCAGCCGTCGACAGATGCTCTACGAGGAGCGTACAACCTCAGACAGCCGCCATATCTGCACTTTGACCAAGTGGGGATGCAATTACCGTGGAGCGTGGTTGACAGGGGTGGGGTCTGCTGGCTTTGCGCCCCCCCCCCCCCCCTCTTTCCGTTGACTCGAACGTGGGAAGCGCACGTGCGTGTAGGCGCAGAGACGCGCCCCGGGCGTAGAAAAGGAATTTTGTTCTTCTATTTTTCTTTTACCTTGAGAAAGGGTTGAAAACACGTAGTAACCAACAATTTTGGTTGTTCATTCTGATTGAATGCTGGTTGGAATGTAGCCTGGACACAGAGGCCAGCAGTGCCAGCACGCTACGCTTCCACGCGGTTGCGCTTTCTGTTTGTGGCTGTTTGTTCCTTTACGCTCACGTGTGCGCGCGCACAGTGTAGAACGCCCGCACTGGAGAGGAGGCGCGGGACTAAAGAGAAAAAAAAATTACGCTAGCCTAGGGGGCTTAACAGTGGCGCGTTTCATTTTTATTGCACCTTTTTTTTTTTCTACAGCGGCGCGCGGGCAGCGGCGGGCTGCTGTGCGCGTAGCTCCGCTTCTTTTTCGTTTGTTTGTGTACAGCGTGCGCCCAAGTGGAAGCATTTTTTTTTTATCGTGCGCCTGCCTGCTGAGAGGCCCAGAAACGGCCACTCCTGCTAAAGTAGTGTGTAGACTCAAATCTTACACACGTTATCACATGGGCAGGATAACAGGATAACGTAGGCTTTCTTTCCATGCTGTCGTGAGAGGCTGTGCCTTTCAGGCTTGGTTGTTGGCATGTTTCAAGATCCTCAATTTTTAGAGGTTCCAGCGAATACTGCAAATGAATTGGTTCGGACACACCACTGTGTGCCTTTTAATTTGGAACATGGCTTTGAAGCTCCAGGATTGATAAAGGTGATTATAGATTGTAGAGTGTAGATTATAGTTAATAATAATAATTGGTTTTTGGTGGAAAGGAAATGGCGCAGTATCTGTCTCATATATCGTTGGACACCTGAATATATCGTTGGACACCCGTAATGCGTCGAAATAGCCAAAATTTGTCCCATTGACTGGGGTAAGCGTTTAAGTGAACAGTGCTTTCTCACCGCCGCTTGTTCCGAAGCTGACTCTCCTAGACCAGGTCGTCGAACCGAGGCTGGGGGGTCGGGTGGTGCACGAAATCACCCGACGTCAGAAGCCCCGTGTCAAATGCCCTGCGCCGAATGCCCCGCGGCATTTGCCCCGTTTTCAAAAGCCCCGAGTTCAGAAGCCCCTGGCACGACTGCCTTTTTTCAAATTCCTCGCGCCAAATGCCCAGATGCGTTTTGCCCGCGGCGTTTGCCACATTTTCAATATCTCCGAGTTCGAAAGCCCCAACATGATTTCCCCAGTATACAGTTTACGATTTACCACGGGGATTTACTACGATTACAATTCACGCGGCATATTTTAAAAATATGAGCAGCACACAAAAAACGAATAAATGACCACTACACTGTGGAGTAGGCAGAGTAATAATTGAAGCCGTGTTAACACGTAAAAATGATTTAGATGCCCAGAAATACATCCAAACGAATAAATTATTACTGTTAGAAAGCAGAATAAAAGGATCAGCACACCATGATACAAATGAGCATGGCTTTCTTCATATATACATATTTAAAAAAAAAGCCAACTGTCAATGAAACCCCATCATTGTATGCTCTCTCTCTCTGTCTCTATTGTGGGTGGGTGTAAAATAACGCCAATTTATTATATATATATATATATATATATATATATATATATATATATATATATATATATATATATATATATATATATATATATATATATATATATATATATATGCACACAGAGCTTTTTGAGGTTGCAGGACTATCGGTTGAAGAAACTGAGAACGGGACTAGCTTGCGGGGCTTTTGCCACGGGGTTTCTGGTGCGGGGCTTTTGGCACGCGGGGATTATGGCATGGGGCAAACGCCGCAGGGGCTTTTGCGACGTTGGGCTAACGACACGGGGCTTTTGCGACGGGCCTTTTGCACTCGGGGCTATCGTGCTACAACCGATATTTCTTGCTTGGTGCCAAGGGCCCCATCAGGCAGACTTATCTTCCTTTATCTTCCTTTAGCTCTGGGCTCCAGGATTCTTGATAATTCGAAAAATAAAATTGCGATTCCAAGCAGTTGAGGGTAGCGAAGATGTCTTGGATACATTTATTAAAATTGAAGTATATACAGTGAAAGGGGCCATGTACGTCGAACGGGAGTTGACGTGACAGCATCCGAGCGCGTCAACGGGCATGTTTTCTTCCCCCAGGAAAACAAGGGAGAGGGCAGTTCCCGCGGCGTCCCTTTGTAATGCCTCCCCCTCTTGAGAGGGGTCCGCGCTGAGCCGCCGCAGGCCGCGAGGTGTATGCACGTACGGTAGCGTTTTACTTAGCCGACGCGACAGCCCGGCGCCCAGCCTGATGGCATAGGTGATTTCCTGCTCTGGGCGCAGGTCGTCGCTTGGCATCCGCGGTACCTGGAAGCGTTGGTGATTGAGGGCTGCTAGGGGACTGCGGAGCTCACTCATTCTGATCTTCAGCTTAACTTGACGATCGCTCCTCGCTCGGCTTCTCTGCGGTCTCTGCGAACAACCTTTCTTGTGCCTTCATCGGCTGCTTGCTGCTGGCCCGTACACGTACACATACGTCGCACACACACAAGCACACATAGACCCCGGCTGCCCGACAGTCTCGAGGGTTCACTGACACTATAACGAGACGTCGAGCCCGGCAGTGTGCTTCTTCTTGGACAGGGATTGAAGTGACACACACACATGCACGCACAAATGCACGCATGTGCCATTCACTCAGAGCATAGGCGGTGTTGTCCACACTATGCATGCACCACTGGTGGTTCATGCTCACCCCCTCCTCCTCTTCCACCGGAACAATGAAGGGCCAGGGTATAAAAACTGATGCCCAGAGGTAGGGATCACACCGAGTGTGAGTAAGACGACGCTTCAGCATCATTTTTGCATGCGAAATTACTATAGTTCTATCGCCTCAGTGTTTGCCTTTAAAAGTCATCTTTTGGTTTTACTTACCATTTAAAAATGCCGTTCCTTCAACGAGAGCATCGGTGAAACAACCAGGAACTCCCGCCACACACCAAGTTACCCATCATCCCACAAAGAATCTTAAGGCAAGTACACAACTTCTTGAACCGTTGAAGTGAACTTTCAGCGTGTTTGCCACCGCCACCGCTACCACGAGCCATCATTGCGCATGCCAGATAGTTCCGACGCGGCAGGTGCCGGCCTGTCGGAGCAATCTGCACATACGAATTAGCGGAGCGCGCTACGCGGAAACCGGTAGCGATCGCGGTGTACGCTTTGCTAAAGGTATGCTAATAACAGAATACAGTGACGCAAAATCTGAATGCGGCCGCATTTCGTCCATAAAGCGCCACTCTAACTGCAGCTTTTCGCGATGCAACGCTAATTTTCTCGCGATCATTTTCTCTCAATTTAAGAGCCATGATGTTGAGAACCCCGCAATAACCGTGGCATTCTATTTTGTTTTCTTCAAGAAAATCTTGTGTACTTCGACGCTCTCATTGCAGTTGTATTAAAGTAAAACGCCAGTTGGAAACGGTGTTGATTCACTAGAGATTTATCATACCGGGGACGTGTACCGGTTTCACATACGCTTGGCACTGTGCATACGCAGCTCACGTACGTGAAACCTGTATACGTCTCCGCTAGTACGTCTCCTGTATGCTAAATCTCTCTACTATCATCGTGGCATGGGGAAAAGGCAGTGTTTCCGATCAAAACGCTTTTGTTTTGTAGGTCAGTCCACCTGTAACAGCCGCTGGCAGGATTTTTGCATATATGCGGCGCAGGTACTCATGCCTAAATAAGGACAGATGATTACGCAGCACTATACAGCAGCAAGTTACTGCTATACCAGTTACTGCTATTACCAGCGAGATCCGAAGGCGATTCGAACAGCCTGGCATGGAGCAGCTGATTAGTCTGGAGCGCATTCTGACTGACGCTGTTGGTGGTCGAAACTTCGCGGCACACGACTTAAATGAGCTTTTAGGAGCACACGCTGCAGATTTTGACACAAGTAGACTTTCAGCGCAACTCGTGCTTCTCCCAACGCTCCTGCGTGACCAGGGCCCGGCCGCAAGCGAACGCATTTTGCAAATTCTACAGGGGAAGTCTGCAGACATGCGTGAAATGATGGACCAAGTTGTACGGTACCTGCAACTCGTGTTCTCTGTACCTGCGTCAGCTGCTTCAGGAGAGCGCTCTTTCAGTGCCCTGAGGCGAGTAAAAACATTTTTGCGCAATCGAATGACGCAGAGGAGGCTGACGCACCTTCTCCTGCTGCACGTGCACAAGAGGAGAGCTGCGGACCTGCAACTGGATGTCATTATGAAAGAGTTCGTGTCCAGAACGGCAGAACGAACAGCAACTTTTGGCCTCCTTTGATATCCTCTCCTGCCCGACACCCCCTTGTCATACCAGCCACGAAGCTCATCAATGCGTGGGAATATTCTTGTACTTAGTGCCTAAGCTTTACCTTACTGTGGGAGCGAATGCAGAAACAAATAAAAGACTTTTTTCAGCTTTCGCACCCGTTCGTTTTTCGTTTCGAACGCACCATTTGCTTAGTCTGCGCATGGTTTGGGAACTTCAGAAATTTCAAACCATTTTTAAAGTGCATGATAATGCAGAATAAGCAAGAATGCAAATATCTAAAATTTAATACTGTTGAAATTACTCATTAAATTAATAATGATATTAATTAATGATAATATTAACATTATCATTAATGAAATGTAACATAAATAAATAACAATAGAATATTATAATTATAAAATATTGACACAAAAATAAATACATAAGTAAATACGACATAGAAACACGACCAGGCTTGCCCCCCCACTCCCAAGAAAGTTCCGGAGTCCCTGCCAGGACAGATACCTCTCGTGCAGTGCTCGAGAGTGCCGTCGCCCATCTTGAGGTGGCCGAAGCTAACAGACAGCAGCAGCACAGGGAGCGCATGGCTCTTGAAGAGAGGAAGGTTGCTGCTGAAGAGAGGAGGACTGCAGCTCTCGAGCGGGTGGCACTTGTCTCACTCTATTCTCCGATATGTGCCCCAACTCATTCCCCAATCCGTTCTCCAATTCACTCTCCAAGTCCTCCTTACTATAATGCTTAATTTTAATGTTTCGTCTTTTGTCTAGTGAGCGCTTACTTTTATAATTTTCATTTATAATTGCTGTTATATGTTTGTGTTCAGTTCTGTATATTTCTGCTAAGTTGCTATGTATGTGTGTGTGCACGTGTGCACTTAGACACATGTAGATTCATCTCGTTCTTGGTTGGACTTCATATTGTGTACATACTTTAATAAAATTTACAACCCTCTAATAAGATCTGCATGTTTCATGTAATGTACATTCTGATCACTTGTTTCTGTGTGTACTGATAATAAATTGGATGGCAACAAATTTCCAGAACATACTTGTCTAAATTTCTCTAGCACACACCATCCTTCTAGCAGTTTAGCTTGCATGCTTGTTGTCATTTACTATTCAGGGGACACAATGCACATTTGAACATGTCAGCCATCTTATGCTGACTCAAGCTAACATACAGCAGTGGATGGCCATTGAAGAAAGATTGCTGCTGACTGGAGGAGGAGTGCAGCACTTAATTGGATGGCTGCAGCCCTTGAGCGATGGACCTCCTCCTCATATCATTCTCCAAGCCTCCTAACTAATGCATATTTTTTAATGTTTTCTTTTATTCCGTCTAGTCAGCAGTTGACATTTTTTATAACTTTCATTAATTGCTTCTGTATGTTTCATTCTGTTCAGTTCCATATATTTCCACTAATTGGCTACATGTGCGTGTGTATACGCACACTTGTAAATTCGTCTCTTATCGTCTATTACATTTCAATATGTGTGTACTATAAATTATCCTAGTGCTTCATCTTTCCATATAGTCTACAACCATACATACGTAATAAGATCTCGGTGTTTCATTGAATATACATTCAGATCACTTGTAGAGCATAACCGTCTTAAATATCTCTATTGCACACCCTTATTTCAGCAGTTTAGCTTACACATTGCCTTTTGTCATTTACTGTTCAGGGGGCAGAATGCAGGCATATACAAAGAGAAAACTGAAAGGCTACTCTGTATGACTTACGCACGAAAATTTATTTCACGAACATCACGCATGAACATCATTTTGTGTACCAATATCACTTGCTACATTAACCAGTCTATGCAGGTGACAGGCAGTAGCATATTCCAAGAAGTAGGGAAAAAAGAATTAACCTACACTAAAATGTGTCATCCTGCAGGACAACACAGCTAGATTTGCCCAAAGAACACAGAGCTTGAAATGTAGCAGCGTCAACAAGGCCAACAACAAAGCGTTGCAATATACACAACTTATATAAAAAACGTATACAGCTCACATTCACTCTTACTATGGGTTAATGATATACTCCCTCATTAATTAAGGGCAGGCCACAGGTGTTACTGTAGTATGGTCAATAATTAAGCAAATTTTTTTCATTAAACTTAAGCACTCTTTATGCAGTTTATGGCATGAAAAATCATGAGATTCAGCTAAAAATTTTGCTAGTGCATGTTTCAGGAACACCATTACCATAAAACAGAAAAGACTGCCAATTCAACAACAAACAGTTCTGAGCAGAAGCTAGCAGATCCCAATTCAGAACCAGAAGTTCCTAGTAGGGACCAGAAGATGAGTTAGTTAGTTATATTGATTTCAATGGCGCAAAAGCAACTGAGGCTATGGTGCACCAAACACACGGTTAGAGCTTTTGTTAAAGGTTACGCTTTTTATATCTAAAGTTTGTTTAAAACATTGGCTTCTCTGAGAAACTTAAATTTGCTTGAAAAATCAACCAGTGCTTGATCTCCCAAAAGTAACATGGGGTGTAGTGGGATGTGTTCATTGTAGAATGTTGTGAAATATTTTTTCCTCAGTTGTTCCAGTTTTGTGCATACAATTAAAATGTGATTTACCATGAGTTCATCGCCACACATTTTGCAGAGAGGTTTGTCTTTTTTGTCAGTAAGAAGTTGTGTGTAAGGTGTGTGTGTCCAATGCATAGTCGACACAAAATAACTTCTGTAAAACGCTCCTGATGTTTACATGATCTCCATTCTCCCAAAACGGGTTTTATAGAATGTAGTTTGTTGTTTTTCTGTTTGTTCCATGCAATCTGCCACTTATTCCTGAGTTTACTGTGCAGTAATTTAGAAAAATCCCTCTGTGGTATGTTAACTTGTTTTATATGGCCAATTCTAGCTTGTGCTGCGCAAGCATCTGCTCTCTCATTACCTAAAATTCCAACATGGCTAGGGACCCAGCAGAATATAATGTTATGTTTTTGCTTTGTGATTTTAACTATGTTATGTATGATTTTTCCTATTATGGGTTCAGCAGCATTTTTAGGGTGCAGTGCTTTGAGCATACTCAGTGAAACGGTGTAAATGATGCTATTTTTTATTTTGTTTTACTATTTGTTCTACGTCTACGAGGATGGCATAACACTCCACAGTAAATACCGATGCATACTGTGGCAATCGTATCATTTTTTCGTTTTTTCCTTGAATTACTGCACTCCGACATGACTTTCTGTTTTTGAGCCATCAGTGTAAAATTCAGTGTAGGTGTCATATTTTTCTTGTAGTGCAAAGAACTCTTGCAGTATGTGCTCGTGTGGCGACCAGAAGATGAGCCCAGCACAAAATCAGCTGCCCTATTAGGACCATATACACTAAAAGAAAACTTATTCCTTCTGGGCCAAATAAAACCACAGAAAACAGCAATTCCCATTTGCAAATCAACACCTGGGATATTATTGTGATGAGGTAAAACCATATTTTTTTATATAAAGAAAGAAAGGATGGTCACAGCTATTTAATTAAAGTGCTGTTGCATTTAATAATGCACCATAATATTCTTCACCACATCATCTATCTGCAATGTACATTACAAATATTTGAATGTAAAAACACGGAGAAATTGCATTCAAATACAAAAGTACACAAATGAAAAGGACAATAAAAACTCTCGGAAAAAAATGTAGGAAGCCATGCACTCCATTAAGAAAAAATATAAAAGGCTGCAAGTCATCGTACGTGCCAATTGCGTTGCTTCATTTATAGTCCCAACAGGCAACATATCATAACAATATTGTTGCTGAAAGCAAATAATTTAATTTCTCCAGCTGCTTTCAGCCTTAATTTTATATTTAATTGTAATGGAGTGATATGGAAGCTCACACTGCATAAAGCTCAAGCAATGAAAAAATAAATGAAGGCAGGTATACATGAGAGAGGCATATACAGTGTTGTGCGTTTTTATCGCTGACACATTCAAAAATTTCCCCGCCTCAACTGCTGGCTCATTTGCGGTGAAACTGCACACACAGCTTGCGTATTATGGTAACTTTTGTATCGTAGCAAGTTTGACAGCGGTACTTACTTAGTTCAGGCGCACATGATGCGAAAACGTAAGCGTCTACGAGAGATCGGCGAGCCAAAACCCGCAGACGACGCTTTTTCGCTGAGAACCGGCAGTGGCGCCATCTGTTTTCGGCAGCAAAAAGCGTCGCGACTAGGCCGCCGAGGCGAGCGTTGCAAGGAGCGCGGGCCCTTTGAATATGCCGTTCCGGCCGTTTCGTCTGCTTCAACTGAAGCGCTTACAACATTTTTGGCTAACTGAGCGGGAAAAATATCAGAACAGCTGATTTAACGAGGCTTTACCTTTCAAAGAACATTGTTTGCAACGCTCTTCTCGGCGGCCTTGTCGTAACGCTTTCCACGGTAGAAAACAGATGGCGCCACCGCCACCCTTTAGCGAAAAAGCGTCGTCTGCGGGTTTTGGCTCGCCGATCTCTCGTAGACGCTTACGTTTTCGCATCATGTGCGCCTGAACTAAATAAGTACCATTGTCAAACTTGCTACGATACAAAAGTTACCATAATACGCAAGCTCTGTGTGCAGTTTCACCGCAAACGAGCCAGCGGTTGAGGCGGGGAAATTTTTGAAAGTGTCAGCGATAAAAACGCACAATACTGTATACTTCACGATTGAAGGCTCTGAGCCACGCTGTCGCGCAAAGTTCCTGCCGAAATAGCACTCTCTTCCTCGTCGTCGGCAGGCTCGGTTGGCGACACGTTGGTTCCGCTGTCCACCTCCTCCAAGATTTCCACTGCGTCGCCGCACCTCCTTGCCTTGTTGTGCAACACGCAAGCTTCCAGCATGATGTGCACCGCCTGGCTTAATTGTTCTGGCGACGTGGATGTAGAGGAGCCGCTGAAATCGCGCCTTCAGCAGGCCGAAGCTGCCCTCCAAAACGCGCTGCCGACTGTGCGCATTGTTGAATGCCGCCATCCAAGGCTGCCAGTTGGTCGTGGACTGGCGGTACGGGGGCAGCAGCCACGGCAGCAACGGATACGCAGAGTCTCCCAATTAAAAGGTATCCCCCTGCGCGAATTAATTAATTCACATATGTAAGAAATAAAATTAACAAATTAAAACCTCCTGCATAAATATGACCGACCGTAGCATATGTAGCAATTTGTAAACTTGCAATTCCGAGCATCACTATATCTATACCTGTTGCTCACAGTTCAGCTTGGTTAAAGCTAGCGGAAACGATCCGAGACGATTAATCGATATCTTGCATATATGCGCGCACGCCGCTTTCAGTTTTCTGAACTCTCTTCCGCGCATCATGCACGTATTAAACACGCATTAGTGATGTAACAATAAGAAGTTCTTTAACTCACCTTCGCATTTAGATTCCCCGTCCTTGAAGAGGAAGCTCTCGCGGAGAACTCTGGAGTCGTGCGCGCTGCCGGGGAAGCCGACGAAGACGTCTATGAAAACCACGTCAGCGTTGCAAACCCCCTGGAGTATGATCGAATGAAACTTTTTTCGATTATAATAACTTTCCTCCGACTCCGAGGGTCGAGCAATGCGGACATGGCATCCACGATCGATGGCCCCGATGACGTCCGGCAGCACTCGTCCGCGACGGCCGAGCTGGCAGAAAGCCGTTTTGCTGCGCTGTCGCTAGTCGGGGTCCGGCCAGCATATCTCTCTCTCGCTTATCGAGAACAAGAAATCTAATACCCGACCTATTGCAGCGTGGACCGTCGACTCACTCACGTCGAATTTGTCGGGAATCTGGTACATCGTGGTTTGAGTATACACGTCAGGGCGATGAGCATCGTCTTCTGGGCAGATATCTGGCGCCGTCCTCGACATCCCTCCGGGTAGAAGGCAGATGCCTCAAATTCGCCAGTGAGATCTGCGCACAAGTTTCTCGAAGTCCGAAACAGTTTCCGGAATTCAAATTCCAAATATGTGGGGACGACTCGCTCCACTCAGAGTGGCACCCTGTGACGGTCCTGCCTCTCTACATGCGCCGCCAGGAGAAGCACGACAGACACGTCGTCGTCATTATCTTCGCTGTCAACGGGCTCACTCCGGTCAACAGCATCGGTGAGCGCGGCAAGTGCAGCTACCTCTTCGCTCGACATGATGAAAGTGATCAGCAGACGACGCGGACGCAAGAGCCGGCTGCTCGCGGTTTCCGGTGGCTGCCAGTTCACGTGACCATGACGCGACATCCTGTCAGGGGCTAACTTGCTGGCAGCCAGCGGGCTGCCGAGAGTGGTAAATCGAATGGGCCCACTGGCCCAGCAAAGCCATGGCGCCGGCATGCTGCTACGCGACCTCACGTGACGCCGTCCAACTAGTTAGATGATCGTATTTGTGGCGATTTGTTGCCACTGGACAGTGATAAAAAAACTGTAAAGGTAAAAAGTTTATTAACAAACGTTTCGGTTTCGGAAGGTAGGTGGTAAGTGGGTTTCGGCCCAATCAGCATGCCGCATTTTAAAATGAGGGGTAGCACGGTGGCAATCGCTACCAATGCCTCCTGAAGAACATGCCTGAAGCGTCAGCTCGATTTCTATGGGCGCCGAGATCGCCACGATATTGCGCAGACTGGCCGCGAGGCGGCGCTAAAAGATAACCCTCAATTTTGGTTTCAATGGCTGGGAGACTATGACGCGTGGATCCCGATCATGCTGTTTCATCTTTTTTGGGGGAGCTTTTACAACAACTTTCAATTCGTTAGCGGCAAAAACATGTTTTTGGATGTCTCAGCATGCAGCAAATGCAGAAAATGCTTAAAATGTCTAAGCTGACCTCCACATAATACTGAAAGAAGATCATCAGTTTTCGAAATCTAAAAGCATGCTGCGCTCCCCGTTCTATCATGCCATTACAACCTTTTTTCCTGCTGCATAACCAGTAACTTTGGGACCGTTTACAACAAAACGAACATGTTCGAAACATCCATGTTGCAGCAGGTGCTTGAATTAAGTGGCTAGAAATGCCGCAAAATAGGTATTTACACTGCATGATGCATGGTCGCATATATTCTACTGTTGCCAACTGCAAGAAATAAACTACTTCGGACAAGAAAAAAGGGAAAATAATCCATGAGATAGAATAAGGAGAGGAGGAAGTCCTCAATTACTTGAGCTCTCAAATGTAGCCAAGTGACCCGTGGCCACGGCGCAAGACTATATATAGGAAGTGAAACTCCCGACAGCGCGAGCGAGCGCAGGCGACCAGATAAAGTCGCAATTGTATGCGCTGATGGGCCGTATGCAGTGGCGGCGCCATGCGGCGCCTCGTAGAAGCAGCAGGGGAAAAAAAAATGCAGCGCCCGGGCAGGCGGCTCCGGCGCTCAAAACAGCGACACGGGTGTTTGCTTCAGCGGGCACGCCGTGACGTTATATGTATTTCAGTAGTTTCTTTCTAGGCCGCCAGGCGCCGCCAGCAGAATAGTGGCGCTGCGGACTTGTGACCTTTTCTGGTCGCCGCAGACGGGGGAGTTTCCGCTCCTTATAGTCTTTCTCCGTGCCCGTGGCAGAGGAGGACTGCATATGCGCTCAATGGATGGAAGCTGAGACGTCGCGGTAACTTGCCTGGGGAGTCGTTGGCCCGCAGGGGGCACAACTCTCATATCTAATGTTCTCAGAACTTTGCGAAGCGCGCGTCTGTTACAATCTTGCTGCGGAGCATTGCGAGAGATGTTTCGATCGGGTGCAGCAGATCTTGGAGGGCAGCTTAGCTGCGCTGTTTCTGGTCATTTTTCCGATGAGCTTTCGCCGAACGGTACCTCCTTGAATAACGTTGACAAATTTCAAATAAACCCATGCCCCTCTTCTCTACTCTTTTCGCTAGAACCACAGCTCACTAGGTTCCTGTGTGATGCACACGCGCACAGTGACGTCGGGAGTAACACACAGGCTGCCTGACTGACCGGATTTCTCCAAATGAAAAGCACATGCTTTGATGAAATGACAACTGGAACAAGGAGAGTATCAGTCATGGCGAGCAGCGTGTGAATATTAAAAAAAAAACTGCGCTTGAAGGCACAGACACGTGCGCACTTATAAGAAAAAAATGGCATGCGTCGGTGCGCTGAAGGCGGCGGAGCTCGTTTCTTACTGCAGTTTCACGAATTTTCGGGAAAGAGGTTTCTTGTTGTACATCTTCGCAACTGCGTTCTTGTTTGTTATGTCAAATGCATG
The DNA here is from genome assembly GCF_052857255.1 of Amblyomma americanum. Lineage (NCBI taxonomy): Eukaryota > Metazoa > Arthropoda > Arachnida > Ixodida > Ixodidae > Amblyomma > Amblyomma americanum. The sequence goes on from NC_135497.1 coordinate 55,849,185, forward strand.
GCTTGTTAGCAACGGTTTGATGAACTTCTTGCGTATAATATGCCACCATCCTTGTTCTCACAGGTCAGGACAGACAAACCCGCGATTTTATTCACACTGTAGAGCAAGCATGTGTCCAGTGGCTTCTGAAGACGCATTCGGTCTTTGAACTTCTTGAGGCCATGTAACACTCTTCGGAGCGCTGACGTCGGTTAAAAGAGTCCACCTCTGGCTTGGTGGGCAGTCAAACTGTCTACACTAGCATTTCCGTCCGTGGCTGGAAATGCAAGCTACAAACTGCAGAATAATTTGATGTTGTGTTTGGCTGCCAGTTCTTTCTTAGAATTACATTGAGCCGTCTTTCCCGGAGTTATAAGTCGGCACGAATTTCATGGAACGAAACGCGGGGTTCTTGTTTCGCTGACTGGACATGCAAAACGGAACGCAACAGCAAGGCATTTTCGCTCACTACTCCCTCCAGCAACTGCAGTCATTGACGCGTCACTTGTCAAACGGTAACACTAAACACACCACGCTAATCATATAAGAAACAGCGCACCAGAAAGCATACTCTTTGCTGCAACGGCAATCACAAGAAAATTCTGTGCTGCCTGCGTGTCGTCTGCTAGAGGGTTATCTGACAGCGCCGCCATACGGCGGACGCACGCTCTACAGCGGGCAGAAAAACCGCTGACGCTTCAGGCATGTTCTTCTGGAGGCATTGGGCAAATGGCGTGGCTGCGCGCGAAACTTGTAGACATGCTTGCAATGGTGAATTGTGTAGTCGGTGCGAACAGTTGGAATTTAATCGACTGAAATTGCTCAAGGAAAGTCAGCGGCACTACATTTTAATGTTTCTGTGCATCACGAGTGACTTTGGCGGCAGCCACACGGCAACGTCTCCGGTTTGGCGAACTTCTGAGAAGGTAAGCATATTCTCAAATTTTGAAAGCGGTTTTTTGTTTGTATTATATCCCTGCTACTCGCCGCTTGTTATGTTCACGATAACATCAGTACAACGTGAATGCGCTTTATGTCTCTATTTGAAGTAACATTGGTCGATCAGCATAAACTTTTGGATTCAATTAAACACAAACTGCCCACGTTGGTACTGCGTGTCGAATGTGTCTTTGGATGATTCTGCGCATGAGATGTTCTTCTGATAATTGGTTTACTGCCAGATATAGTTTATAGATTTTGACCCATTCATCCCACTGAAGCAACGTTGGAAAGCTGTTTTGTGTTCATGCATCTGCTGTCCTTAAACTCAACTTTTCGGTAATCATTCGCATGGTTCCTTTGGATCTGGACAATCGGCTACTGTTGCTAAGGGCGCCTGGTAGCAGAGCCTCTGGGGACGCCCAGTGATCAGCTGTTTGTCCAGGTGCCAAGTACCAAAGGTACCATTCCTGACTTTTTTTCCCAGTCCATGAACCTCATGTCTTGCAAAGATTACAGTATGTAATCAGGTTGTAAAAAAATTGGTAACTTGTACATATTTCAGAACAGTTCAGAGAAATGCACATGCAGCATCAGTATTCTCTCAGTATACTTTCTGAGACGTGGATTCATTTCTTCTAGGACAGTGGCAAGCAGTAGGTCAACTGTACACAAATTTATTTTTCACTGGTGCAAAGTAAAGAATGCAAACATCATAAGACAAGTCTCTAGTCTGTTTCATTCTCACTGCATTTGATCAAAGCATAATATGAAATTCTGTATTTCTTATACCTTAGTTTTCTTTACTTTGAGCAGTAGATATTGACAATGAACAGCAAGGCAACTCCACTCGCTGACGATTTTTCCTTCGGCAGCAAAAAAGGGAAGCTTACCCAATGTGTCATCTCGACAGACTCAAAACTTCGATGGACAGCTGTGTCCACAGCTGCAATCACCTCTCAGATGCATGCACTCGTAAAACACATAAGGGTCATTCAGTGTATAAATTCCTGTTCTTTGTCCAATGAATCCTCTTATGTCATTTTCAAGCCACTGAGTCATGGCTCCTTTCACTCGGCCACCCCGGGCCAATACTACAGTGTTTCTCATTATCATCATTAGCAGCAGCCTGACTACATCCACTGCAGGACAAAGGCATCTCCCATACCTCTCCGGTTGTTCCTATCCTGCGCCAGCTGTGGTCACCTTATCCCCACAGACTTCTTTACCTTATCCACTTAGTTATCATGCTTTCTTTCAAGATGCACCACACCATGAGGAACTTCATGTACAGTACAGGTATTGACTGATATTTAATGTGTCCAGGAACCTCGAAGTGCCAGGGGATAGATTGATGGCAAACAAGTGCAACATCATGCTGGATGCTGTGAGTTACTTCTTAGTACTTCGACATGGAAGTGAATTGAGGGCTGATCACAGTTTAGAGTGGAGCCACCAGTCAGTCCAATGCCAGCGAGAAGGGAGCTAGAATAACTTCCTCCCTTTTAGTTACTCAAAGTATAGACATTAAACCTTTAAGCCATAGCTAATTTAAGCCGCATTGGCTGTAATTTCTTGTTCTTTTGATAGAAAAAAATGAAAAATGCAGTGTTTTTTTCTGTGGCCGCACATGATAATCTTAATGATGATGATATTTCGAGCATTCATCTCAGTCCGAAAGTTTTGTAGAGCCACTGTGGTGGCTCAGTGGTTATGGCGCTCGGCTGCTGACCCGAAAGACGCGGGTTCAATCCCGGCCGTGGTGGTCGATTTTCGATGGAGGAGAAATTCTAGAGGCCCGTGTACTGTGCGATGTCAGTGCACGCTAAAGAACCCCAGGTGGTAGAAATTTCCCAAGCCCTTCACTATGGCAACCCTCATAGCCCGAGTCGCTTTGGGATGTTAAACACCCACAAACCATAAATGAATTCTGTAGCCTTCTGAGAACAAAACACTTGTGCTTTTTTAAAGTTTTCATTCTGTTCTCAACCAGTTTTAACACCCATCTTTCTTGGTGACTGATGCCTTGATGTTTGTGCACAGGCAGTGGCCAGAAAAGGTCACTGCACAAAATAAATATCAGGTGAATGGAATGAGCAAGAAGCATGAACTGTCAGGAATTGTGAAAATCACTCAACTGACCCAATATCACAGCATGGCAAATAAAATTTGAATGATAACCTGATGCCTTATCATAGGGTGCTGAAAGGACTATAGACACCTAATTTTAATGCGCATTTTCTTCTGTCAAACGATGCGTTAGACATTAGAATACATGGGTTACTGGGTGGTATTTGCCTACAATCGCTAAATAACTTATGATTGAATTTCTTCTCTTATGCTGTTTCGATTTCGTCAACTGGATGACTGTGACGTCAAGTTGATGTTTTGGTCACGTCATGCACTAGAAAAACTAATTTAATCGCTAATACATAGTTTTAATTCACTATTACATTTAAACCAGCCTCTTCCAATACCTGGAATGACAAAAACTGATGTGTCAGCAATTATATAGCCCAGTTTTTGTGCCCCATGCGACCTAAAGACCAACTACGCGTCACAGTCATCGTTCGACTGATTACACCGAAACAGTATTCGGAAGAAATTCAAGTACAAATTATTTAGCGGTCGTACACGAACGCCACAGAGTACTCCATGTATACAAATGTCTAATGCATCGTTTGAAAGAAGAAAGCACACGAGCAAAAATTTAGTGTCTATAGTCCCTGAAGAAGTGAAACAATGTAACCGTCAAACTTGTCCTATTTTACTTCATATGCTTACTATTGGTTGAAAGATCCTGGCTACATTTAGCACTGCCTTGATACTGGGTATAGTGCAGGACTTGCAAGGGGTAAAGCTATTCTGCTTCAGGTATGATTGGTACAGCATCATTTTGTTTCTAAAGTAATGGTGGCCATTCCACTCAGATCCCAGGCAAGGTCTCAATTGAATCGCACTTACTTCTGATTTTCTGCAACTCTGGATTGCCATTTACATTGCATTGCTCATCCCAGTTGCCGATCAGCACCTCATAAGTTGTACTATTGAAATCTAAAGTCTGACGAAAACTCGTCTGGTCGGGTAGAAGATTCATGTATAAAGAAAGGAATGCCGACCAAAGGTTGTTGTTAAAACGAAGACGTTTCGGCTTTTATACTGAAGCTTTGATCACTGGGTGTAAAGCCCAAAGCACCAAGCTTAAGTGCGTCGCAGTAATCGCCCCAAGCATCTTGCGTACGTCGGCGGGAGATTTTCTGCATTGTGGTTAGGGTTTTTTCTGTTGTTTGGATTATAAGCGATTCCAGGTGTCGACGTGACAGTCAATTCTTTTCTCTTGCGATGATTGATACTTCTTCCCAGGCTATATTATGCGTCGCGGCTTCCACGTGTTCCGCGATTGCAATAGATGCAATCTTCTTGTTGCTTACGTTGATCTTGTGGTCCCTCAATTGCCTTTTGAAATTCCCGCTCTTGCCGATATTGCAGTAGTCGCAGTCTGCGCAGGGAATCTTATAGACGACGCCAGGAAACTTCTCTTCCTTTATCTTATCTTTGACGGCCACCAGTTCGTGCCTCAGCTTGCACGTGGAAACGTGAGCAATGTTCACACCGTAAATCCGCAGCACGCGAACCAAAGACTCGCTCACGCCCGTCACATAAGGGATAGCGGCTCGGGCTTGGCAAGGAGGACCAACTGGTTCAGATGGGCGTGATGACCGTTGAAAAACGGAATCCACGAAGTGCTTGGGGTAGCCACATTCACTAATTTCTCGGGGCACTTGGCGTAGGTCAGCCGCTCGATCTTCTGGCCTTCGGCAGATGTTTTTGGCACGTTGGACGAGGGAAGCTACGACGGAGCTTTTGTGGCAAACCGGGTGAACAGAATTAAAACGAAGGTACCGGCCTGTGTGGGTTTCCTTTCTATAAACTTTGAAAGCGAGGCGGTTGCCACGGCGTTCAACCAAACCGTCAAGGAAAGGAAGACAGCGGGTAGTCTCCTCCTCTACAGTGAATTGAATGGAATCTTCCATGCTGTTGATGTGACCTGTGAAAGCTCCTAACGCGTCTTTTTTGATAATACAGAAGCATTCATCGACATAACGTACAAAAAGCTTCTATTGCTTCCATGGTAAGGTTTGCAGTTGTCACCGTTGAGAAAATGACTGACCTTCTGCAGGACGACAGTACGTACTTGCCGCTGAAGCTGGACCCTACGCGTAAGGTAGAAAGAAACTTTTGACTGACGTCTTCCGATTTATTCCAGCGGACCACAAGTCACTCTACTTCAAGCTCCTCTGCCACAATGGATCAGCTCCCGCCTTGTATGGTCTCCCGAGGATCCATAAGCCAAACGTGCCGATGCGACCAATAGTTGACTTTACACAGTCGCCCTTGTACCGCTTGTCGGTCTACTTGCGCAAGGCTTTTCCACCACTTGTTGGAAAGGGCTCGACTTTCATACGTGACTCCTTCGATTTTATTGAAAAGTATGTGACGTCATGGTGGAGGACAACGAGATGATGGTGTCCATTGATGGGAAGCCGCTGTTCACGAGCGTAACCGTGGATCTGGCTGTGGAGGTGTGCCACTCAGTGCTGCAGAATGACGACGGATTGTGTGAAAGAACCCCTATCGAAGCATCGGATCTTCTGAAGCTGTTGCAGTTCTTCCTTGAAAGCACTTATTTTGTTTTCCGGGGTGCAGTCTACAGACAAGTTAAAGCCACCGCTATGTGTGCATCTATATCGGTGACAACTGCAAACCTTGCCATGGAAGCAATAGAAGCCTGCACACTGGCTACCTTCGAACCACACCCAAAGGTTTTTGTACGTTACGTCGATGATTGCTTCTGTATTATCAAAAAAGATGCGTTAGGCGCTTTCACAGATCACATCAATAGCATGGAAGATTCCATTCAATTCACTGTAGAGGAGGAGACTGTCCGCTGTCTTCTTTTCCTGGATGTTTTGGTTGAATGCCGTGGCAACCGCCTCTCTTTCAAAGTTTATAGAAAGGAAACCCACACAGGCCGGTACCTTTGTTTTAATTCTGTTCACCCGGTTTTCCACAAACGCTCCGTCGTGGCTTCCCTCGTCCGACGTGCCAAAAACATCTGCCCAAGGCCAGAAGATCGGGCGGCTGACCTACACCAAGTGCGCGGAGAACTGAGTGAATGCGGCTACCCCAGGCACTTTGTGGATTCCGTTCTTCAACGGTCATCACGCCCGTCTGAACCAGTTGGTCCTCCTTGCCGAGCCCGAGCCGCTGTCACTTAAGTGCCGGGCGTGGGCGAGTCTGGCTCGCGTTCTGCGCATTTACGATGTGCACGTTGCTCACGTTCCCGTGTGCAAGCTGAGGCACGAACTGGTGGCCGTCAAAGAAAAGATGAAAGAGTAGTTTCCTGGAAGATGGACTATAGGTCGCACCGAAATATAGGTCGACCCCCTAACTAACCAAATCTAAAAATGAAAAATATTTTTTTCAATTGAAAAAGTACCGAAAGGCACCCTTACCTTGAAACAAATGCGACTCGACAGGTTGCACAACGGTGACAGTAATTATTTTGAAAACTAAACATTTTGACAGATTTACCTGTCTGGTTGGGTTTGAAGACTTATAATAAACTGCACATCTCCAACCAAAAATGTTAAATTTAACCCAACGTTTCAAAGCTGACTCGGCTCCTTCATCAGGGATGACTGAGGGCAGTAGCTAGCGTCTTTTAAGTATGGAGGGGAGGGGGTGAAAAGAACGACAGCTGTGTCGCGCAAGACGCGGGGGAGGGGGAGGGGTTTTAGGCTGTTAGTCACTGGCGCACTGCAGGGAGGTGCTGAATGACAACTTTTTTTCGTTGCATTGAAGAGCGAAGTCGCTGGGCATATACTGGGGGCAGGTTTCCTTTTGTGCGGTTGATATTGTTCGGGGTGGTTTGGATATGCCAGGATTCCAGAAGGAGCCTCTTGTGGTAATTTGTTTCGGTTCCGAGGATGCGGGTCTCTTCAAGGTTGATTCTATGGTTGGAGTCGTCGGAATGTTCGGCTACTGGATTGCGCTCTCTTGCGAATTTGCAGACGTCGTTCTTATGTTGCCGAATTCTTTCTTTGAAATTTTTGGTTTCGCCGATGTAGCTTGCGTCGCAGTGGGTGCATGGAATTGGTAGACAATGCCTTGGGCTCTTTCTCTCGGTGGCCAGTCTTTGGGAGCAGGTAGGCAAAGTGCAACAGTGTTTGTGGGCTTGTGCGCAACCTGGAGACCCGATTTTTTCAGGATTTGGGCGATGGTTTCGCTGACACCTCCGACATAAGGTACAGTGACGTATTTTGGTGGTGGCGTTGGTCTTTGTGCGTTGATTCCTTGACGAATGTTGTGTTTTTGACGTCAAATGGTTTTTGAATAAAGTATTTTGGGTAGCCATTCATGATGAGTTCTTTGAATATCGTTCGTTGTTCTTTTTTTCTGTCAAGTTCTGTGCTGCAGTGTGTCTAAATTCTTCTGAACAGCATCTTCACCACTGATGCTTTATGGACTGTCGGGTGGTTCAAAGAGAAGTGGAGATACCAGCCTGAGTGGGTTGGTTTGCAGTATACGGAGAATTGAAGGGTATTGTCGTTTCGGGACACGAGGACGTCCAAAAACGGCAGGGAGTTTTCTTGTTCCACCTCTAGCCTGAACTGAATGTCAGGTTGTACGGAGTTTAAATGACGAAGGAAATTTTGAGTCTCAGATTTTTTAATTACGGCGAAGCAGTCGTCGACATACCTGAAGAAAATCTTTGGTTTCGGGTGGAATGAGTTGAGGGCTCGCTGTTCGACGTGTTCCATTGTTAAATTGGCCATGACGACAGAGATGGATGCTCCCATTGGTGTTCCTTTCACTTGGTAAAATTCCCCGTTTGACAAGAAGTATGTGTTTGATAGGCACAACTCTAGAAGGCGGCACACATCATTTATACTCAGCGGGGTTCGTGCGCTGAGTGTGTTGTCGCGTTGTAGAGTGTCACGGGTAGCGACCACCGCAAGCTTCACGGGGATGTTTGTGAAAAGAGACACCACGTCGAAGGAGACAAGGCATTCGTAGGCCTCAAGGGTGGCTTGGGACACCAGTTCGATGAAGTGACTGGAATGACGGATATGGGTCGCTGTTTTTCCTGCGATTGGGGATATTAGTTTGTGAAGGTATTCTGACAACGAGCGAAGAGGGGAACACCGGAAGTCGACAATTGGGTGCAAAGGGACCCCCGGTTTGTGGACTTTGGGCAGGCCGTAGAATGCTGGAGCCGATCCGTTGGTGCTCAATAACTGAAGGTAGAGGTTTCGGAAGGTGGGGTGTTTTTCGAATACTTCTTTCAATGTTTTGTTTAGCCTTGCTTGGGTAGTGGTTGTGGGGTCCTTCTTCAATTTTGCATATTTATTTTCATTTAAATGCTGATCATATGTACACCCAGCAAATGTTTTAACAATATCGAGCACCCATCGACCCGCGTGTTTGTTTCTGGCACACGCAAGTACGGTGTCATAGAGCAAAGCCCTTCCTCTTCATGAATTGGCGAACCTAAGATGGCGAGCCTTGGAATTGCGCCCTCGTGAGTCTAGAGGCATGCGCGATCTCTACCGCTTTCATGCAGATGCATTCGGCAGTCACAGGCAGCGATCTTGCATGCAGCGCAGCCTTTCCTTCCAATTCTGCTGGATACACTGCAGTCCACCCACGAAATCATGTTTTCTAGTTGCTGCAAGTTGTAATATGCAGCTTCTTGCTCCGCCAGTACTGAATGCTTTTTTCGGACACTCCAAATTCGCGCTGTGCTGCCAGGTTCCCATGAGCTTCCGCATACTCAATTGCGTTTTTCTTGAAGGCGACGGTAAGTTGCCATCAGCTTCCGCTTTGCACCTACGAAAACACAAAATGGCGGCACTTCTGCTGATGGGGTTTGTGATGGAAGCTATTGACTTCACCCGCGCATAGTTGCAAGACTTCCGTAGTTTTTCCACCAATGACCGGTATACAAAAAGGGGGTCGACTTTTCACCATGGTCTTTTGAAAAAAAGTTCGACCTATATTCCGGCTTTTACGGTAATTTGGCACTGCATGCGATGCCTCCGCTCGCCACTTCGCTGTAAGCGGGTCAAGCTCTTCGTGCACTTCGAGTAATGCTTCTTAAAATGCATGTGTTTGTGTCGGGGCCAGAAGAAATTTTGAATAAAGCGATATTTCGAGTAAAGCGATTTCGTTATAACGAGAGATTACTGTAGTTAGATTTTTGCACATTGAAATTCTATTTGGAGAGGTGAAACCCATTAAATTGTGCATTTTGTGTGCAAGGGTGCTGATCCTTGCATGCAACTGAAAACATTCGTTCATGTTATCTGGCTAGCTTCCTTCTTCCTTGCGCCAGATTTTTTTATATAACACTGCCAGATTTATTTCATTCAGAATTTCTAAGAACATAATAATTACACCAAAGTTCATCATCATCATCAGCCTTACTACACCCACTGCAAGGGAAAGGCCTCTCCCATTTCTCTTCATTAACCCTGTCTTTTTCCAGCTGCATCCACCTTTTGCCTGCAAACTTCTTAATCTCATTCGCCCACCTTACCTTCTGCCGCCCTCTGCTATGCTTACTTTCTCTTGGAATCCACTCCGTTACCCTTAAAGGGACTATGCAATGAATAAAAAGTCACTTGTAAATATTTTCAATGCTTTGAAATGATGCTAACAAGCATCCACACTAAGTATGGGCCTTTGGAACTGAGCCAAAAATTTAATATGAATTTTTAAAAAACGTGTTTTTTAAAATTCGCGGGCCGATTGGTGTGCTCGTAGTGACCGATTTTGAAACTAAAATCGTGAAATAAGATGTCACTATACCCATGGCGTGAGCAGGCCACCACACGCTGTCATTCGCTGGAGGCACGGCAGCCACGACGTCACAGGCACATTTCCGGTAGCCGTGAAAATCGTCTGCTCATGCCGCCGCGCAACCCTCTCGGACAAGCGCGAGCCAGGGCATTGCCTTCGCGCATATGGTTTCAATTTTCCCCTGCCGCCTCCTTCTGTCGGGAATTCGGGAGCTACTTGCAGTGTGTTTTCGTCCGTCCGAGATGAATACGCCTTGATGTGTCGGCTGCCAACCCGGTGACTGGCGAGGTGTTGAACTCGGGCATGTCATTCCTAGAGACGCTGCTGCTGGGGCACTGGGTGCGACAACCGGAAGTTGCAAACCGAACGTCAGCGGATGACGTAATAATGGGCGGGTCCCAGTCCTAGACCTATTTTCTTTATTTTTTCTGGTGCCCCACGTGTACGAGTTGAGGGGGAAAGGAAGAGTGTAATTTTTAATCGTCTATGTCTTGGTTATTATTTATGCTAGCTCAAAAATTCTTGCACTGTGGTGACGAGTGGTGAGATGCCTATTTCTCATCTGCTTTACGTAATCTCAATTAATTTATTGCATAGTCCCTTTAAGGACCACCGGTTGTCTTGTTTTCGCATTACATGCCCTGCCCAAGCCCATTTCTTCCTCTTAATTTCAACTAGGATGTCATTAACCCGCGTTTGTTCCCCACACTGCCCGCTTCCGGTCTCTTAACGTTAGGCCTATTATTTTTCTTTCCATGGCTAGCTGCGTTGTCTTTAACTTAAGCTGACCTCTTTTCGTTAGCCTCCATGTTTCTACCCCGTAGGTGAGTACCGGTAAGATAATGCTGTTGTGCACTTTTCTCTTGAGGGATATTGCTAACCTGCTATTCATGATCTGCGAGAACCTGCCATACACGCTCCACCCCATTCTTGTCCTTCTAGTTATTTGCCTCTCATAATTCGGATCAGCTGTCACTACCTGCCCTAAGGAGACGTATTCCTTTACCACTTCCAGCACCTCGGTTTCAATTGTGAACTGCTGTTTTCTTGCTAGACTGTTGAACATTGCCTTGGTTTTCTGGATGTTAATTTTTAAGCCCAGCGTTCTGCTCTGCCTGGCTAACTCATTGATCAGGATTTGCAGTTCACCTCCTGAGTGACTCAGCAAGGCAATGTCATCAGCGAATCGCAGATTATTTAGGTATTCTTCATTTGCTCTTATTCCCAACTGTTCCCAATTCAGCCTCGGAATACCTCCTGTAAACAGGTGGTGAATAGCATTGGCACCAAATTTGGTGATCATATATGATAAAATTCAGTGTTACGATCATTGGTATTGTTTAGTCTGGGGCAGTACAATGAGAAGTACATAGTATATAGTAAAATTAAATATGACCAGTCTAACATAAGCAAAACTACTTTTTTTTTACAGGGAAGTTTTACTACCGAAGTTCTGGAGCGGCATAGCACGATGAAGACGTGGACAGTGTGCATTTAAAAGTACCTGTATTCTTGATGGCATGGGAACTTGCAGACTGCTTAAAGCAATGGGTGAGTACCTTGGTACAGTGCTTCTGCTTATGTAGCCAAATTATGTTATTAATCTAAAGAGAGTGTGTATCTGAAAATTTGGGCAAAAATTGAGTAGCATTTAGATATTCTTGTACGAGATACCACTCTGAGAATTGGTTATTAAGGGTGTCTCACATGTACACTTGTCTGCTGAATATAATAGTAAGCATGCCTTGCGAGCTGAGTGCCCCCGATGTATGAAAAAAAAATGGCCAGGTTACTGCACGACATGTGGAGTAGCACCGTGTAGCACATTCAGGCTTCATAGAGTGGAGAATGAAGGCAGTAATTACTTTAAAAATAGAGAACGCAGCACAAACCACAGGACCAGGAAGCTGACAGAACACACTGACCTTGAACACACTGTGCATGAAGGGCGTTATGGAGTTGCCTGTCATGTAATGAAAGATGGAGGTCGCTCAGGACGGGTGTTAAACAACGAGTCGATGCAGACACCTGTCATCGCGTCATACTCACTGCAGAACTGAACAAGCAAGAAGCAAAGGTAACAACTGAGCATGGTCAGACTCATGCTTTCCTCCACAAGCAGTCTGGAAGCGCACTTCGAAATCTTGTATGCTTTCGCTCGACATATACATCATTGCAGCCTGTGGCGAGGAAAAGTACATAGCCTTGATGTCAAGTGACAGTGCACTATCAGGACCTGTTAACAGCTCACTGAGATGTTCTCATACATCTACAGGGCACCTCATAAGAAATTCTTAGGCTTCAGAACACGGAGCCCTTGCAGAAATTGTCTCAAAGTTTGTTGCCACATGGACCTCTTCGTAATGATGACCCTAAAAGATGAGCCTTCGTTTAGTGTCACAAGAAAAGGCCTATGACATCGGTCTTTTTGCTTCTCCATTAGTGCCAAAATGTTTGTGAGGGAGATCTTTCACAGATATGGAGTGATTTCACAAAATGTCAAAAATGAGACTGAAGCTGTGTGGAGCAGTACCAGTAACAAACATCACAGCTGTTGAAGAAGCAGGAAGACCCATGCCTCATTATTTTTTTTGCACCAGACACATTAGGATACTTCGTATTTCTGGATCATCATTTTGAAAAGGTTGACATGGCAACTGGCTTTGCTTAAATTTCTGCAAAGAGCTGTTTCTGGAAACTTGAGCATCGATTTCTCGTGAGGCACACTGCAGAGATAATGGAATACCTTAATGACCTGCAACCGGTACCTGTGACTGCATTTTCACTGACATCAGAGATTAGTACATTTTCTTGCACATGCTGAGATAATGGAAACTGTAAGTGAAAGCATAAGGTTTGGTGGAAGTGCACTTCCTGATTGGTTGTGGGCAAGTGTCGGGTACCCACCAGTGATACAGTCGAGCCTGCTTATAACGAACATGAGCGTCACGTGGCATCCGTTCATTATATCCCGAAGTTCGTAGTAAGTGGACCATAGCTTTGAAAACAGTTGCTTGTCAAAACACAAAATTTTTTCTTTGCAAAAAAGTTAGTGATGGACGTCTGCTTTCGCAGCGCAAATCCGATGGGGGAGGTTTGCAGTTCATTTAGAGCGGAAGCGTGCTCTTCGCCGAGGCCCTTGGCATAGACAAGTTGACTGAGGCTCTCAATGTAGCCCGTTGCTACAGGCGTGCTTATGGTTGCTGGCTCCAATGTTTCATCCTGATTCCTCTGCGTCACTCTCATCCCGCACTTCAGAAATCATGCCCTCTTCCGTGCGCGATTCTGTGGTGTCGGCAGAAATAAAATCATTACAACCAATGTCATCACCCCTCATGTTGGAGTCGACGACGCGCTGCCACAAATCGCAACCGGGCTCGTCATCTTCCGAACCATCAGGCTTGGCATCAGACACTGTTGACGAAGCCGGCCTCGAGGAAACAGTTCCGCACGCAAGTGCCCGTCACCTCCACCCAGGCCGCTTTCATCATCTCTACCGCTGAATACAATGGAAATGTGCACTGTGTTCCCGTCCGCCATCCCGAATTGCAACCAGGGCCCGAGATTTAAACAAAGCCAACGAAACGTCTGCACCTCAACAAGTGACAAAAGCGTGCGATGGGGCGGACATGAAAGGTGCCCAGGTGGCAATCAAGCTGAAGATACAGACGCACAGCACCAGCGGAGAGACACAAGAGGGGCGTCCGTGAGCATAATTGCAGCCACCTTTTGGCTCGCATGGAAGGCCTGCTTCACGGAGCGTGGCCTCCGCGATTGGCATCGGCAGCGGCGCGGTTGATCGCGGAGGCCCCGCGCGGATTTGCAAGAGAGTGAGGGGAGTTTAGTTGCGAGGAGGGGTTTGATGGCGATCTTGGAGGCGTGTCGGCGTGGAAAGGGTAGCTCGCTTGAGAGCGGCACGAAATGGGGCGGGCAGTTCGCCTGCCATGAGGCTCAGGAAAAACATCGACACGTGCTATGCGCACAAAGGGGTCGGAGCAGGTTATCTCACATCACGGTGCCAGGTTTACGCCGTGCATGCGCTGTAACCGATCAACAGGGCTTAATGGCGTTCGTTATACGTGTGATTTTGTTCCATTGAAACAATGTATATTTTGACGGTCGTGCAGGTCTTGTTCGTTATAAGCGAAAGTTCGTCTTAAGTGGGGCCGTTATATGTGGGCTCGACTCTACAATGGGTACAAGCTTTCCCCTGGCCTGCTGCTCGGCTTCTTTAGAGTGAAATGCTTAGGAAATGGGTCTTCGGCCCCACCTTGTAATGAAGAAAATACCTTGTGCCATGGCGTTCTTTGGCCTCAGGTGCGCTTGCACCATAAAAAATCACAATCATCATGCTTTTCGCCACAATCGCCAGTTTTCGAGCCGTCAGCGGGGCAGCAAGTTTGGCCTTGAATGTATCTAGAGGTTGCCGTAGCCGGATGTTTCACCTTGAATGTAGGTAGAGCTGAAACCATGAACGTAACTGGGGGTAGTCAGGTTTGACACACGACTTCAGCTACAGCAGCGACACCAGCGGCTGTTACACCAACTATCTCGACCTTTGACCTTTGCTAAAGCGGTAAAGCGTCTTCCGGCATCGCATGCACAGGCCATGAAAGTGGGTTCTCTATAAAACCCGCCGCAGTGGCTCAGTGGTTAGGGCGCTCGGCTACTGATTTCGAGTTCCAGGGTTCGAACCCTACCACGGCGGCTGCGTTTTTATGGAGGCATAACGCTAAGGCACCCGTGTGCTGTCCGATGTCGGTGCACGTTAAAGGTCCCCAGGTGGTCGAAATTATTCCACTAGGGCACCTCTTTCTTCCTTTCTTCTTTCAATCCCTCCTTTATCCCTTTCCTTATGGCAGAGTTCAGGTGTCTCCCAATATACGAGACAGATACTGCGCCATTTCCTTTCCCCAAAAGACGAAGCACAAGATGGCGATGCCCTTTGGTGCGTTCAGCGGAACGCTAGGTGTGACCGGTGCGAGGCATGCCGGGGAAAGCACGTGGGTACCAACCTGACGAGCACCGCTAATATTAAGCAACGCTAAAGTCAGCGGTCTCACATATCTCGGACACCCCAATCGTGCCGTAGGGGATGGAAAGTGAGATTAGAGTTGGTTCTTCGGGGAAGGAAATTACGCCTGTCTCACATATCTCGGTGGGCACCTGAAATGCGCAGTAGGCAAATAATGACCCTTGGTGTCAAGAAAAGGAAATGATGCCTGTCTCACATTGCACCATTTCCTTTCCCCCCCCAAAAAACGAATTCTGTTTTCAATTTTCGCTTTTTGAAATTTTCTGCAGGGTTTACGCATCGTTTAGAACTGGATTTGATTCCATATCTCCGCATTACGGTGAACAATAATACAGTTGCAAATATCACCTAACCCATAATAAATGTATAGTCTTGCGTGAGTACATTTAATGTTGTTTCGAAGAAAGTAAGATGTTTAACATATAAAAAATTGCTGATGGCCTAGCTCTGTTAGGCCAGGATATACATAGCGAATGCGCTGCGACTTCTGTATCAGAAGAGTGCATTCCCTAGATGCATCTTTATTAATGGTTAAAGCTTGAGCCGTCGCAGCAATTTTTTGTATTCGTAAGGGATGTAACGGCTCAGCTGAGCAAGCATCTTGGGGGCTAAAATTGGCGGTGGTTTATCTCTCGTTAAACCTGGAGTGACGCAATAGCTACAGGTGGCCGAGCTGAACTTGATCAGTTGAATTGCAAAGTCAGTCTTTCGCCGCTTCGTTTCGCTGGGCATTCCTTCTTCATCTTTGTGCCACTTGACACGGAGCATACGCACAGCTGTGGCAGCTCAGCTTCGCGGCGCGCCGCGCTGCCGGCAGCAGCTGCTGCTCTGCACCAATTGGCTAGTCACGTGACCAGCCAAGTGGCAAACCACGGGATCAGCCACGGCACCGCACCGCCGCCAGCTTCTTCGCACTACGTGACAGCGTGGCTGTGCCGCCACGGCTCTGCCACCCTGGTGGCACGAAATGCTACCTTAATGTAGCTATCGCTACAAGGCTGCACATGACCTTGTGAATGTACACTGCCAGTTCCAGGTTCTGCTCACCCTCCACGTTTTCCTCAGCACTCTTGTACCGGGCTTCTTTTCTCCACAAGCGTGTCTGCCGCTCTCACTATGACCGAACGAGGGAAGCCAGCTAAAAGCTGTCTCCTCAGTTGGTGATTAAAACTTGCTTGTATCTCAAGAACACACGAATTCTGGAGCGTGGACTCCAATTTAGCCCATTGCCATGATGCTGAAAATCATCCAGTACGCTTTTTAGTCTAACCTCATTGGAAGTGGAGCATTGTTTGTTCAGAACAATTAAAATGTCATCCATGTAATGAAACACTTTAAAGACATTGTAAGTGTTAAAATTACGAAAACAACTTTGTTAAGAATCGTGGATGAGTCTCAAAAATATAATATTGCACAGACTGGGAGTGCATGACCCTATATATCATTGCATTTGCAGCAGTGAACTATAATAAAATTCTAGAAGTGCTAAAAATCTCTCAGATTCTTGCCAATTGCACTGTGGAAATCATCCCCGTTGTTTTCATCTTGCAGTCTTTTATTGCATTTTGCACTTCATGATCAGGCATGGAGAAAAACTGTAACTGACACCTTGTCAAAAATTTCAAGTGACGTCGTTCGTTTGATCGTAGATTGCAATGATATAGGTTACGATTTCTCTGCTGATGTCAAAGAGTTGTTTTGGCAGTGCCTCAAGACCACATGGCATTGTTCTCATCTCAGCGTATGGAATTTCGAGTGTTGATCCAACCGGACACAACGCAGTTCGCCATTGCAATCACACCACAGCACCGAACGGCAATACTATACAATGCGGCATTAATTTCTAAAGACACCCTCAGCATATGGCTCCCGGACTAAAATGAGCGACGGTGCATTTAAAAATGCGTAACAACATTGTGATCAACTTGCGATGGTGTGTTGCGTCTCAGTGAGTTTGAGACCGGGTGAGAATAAGAAAAAGGACAACAAAGGTGTCGTGCTGGCACAGAGGACTGTAGCGCCGCCTGGGAGCGCACCCTCACTGAAACTGCTCCATAGTCGCTGAATTGTCTTTTATTCAGCAGAATCATGGCAAGCGGCCAGATGGCGTTTCAGATGCTTAGGGCAATGTGGACACATGCCACTGTACATCCTGTGCAGTGGGTGCCTGTGGCACTCATATTTGAATTTCTCTCAGACCTCCTTCGAGCAGCCAGAGCACAGGTGCTACATAGTCCCGCCATCGACGAGTGCTGCCGTCTGCGGTGACGTGCCAAGAGATACCCTCGGCTGAAGCACTGGCCATATTCGGGGCACTGGTGTGGCTTCTGCCCCAAGTGCATCAGCATGTGCCTGGAAAGATTCCACCACTGTGTGAAGCCCTTGTCGCACACCTCGCACACGAAAGGCCGGTCGCCTGTGTGGGTCCGCTCGTGTCTGGTGACATGGCTTCTGAGTGGGAGAAATACGAATGAGGGAAGAGGGGCGGCATATAGTAAACATGATAAACTCGTTGACGGATCACAGGAGAAAAAGTAAAATAATAGATACCTTTAGCATTCCATGTACTGTGTTACCGTTGCTGGAGTACCTGGAGCCCGCTTACCATCGGTGAGGACACGCCGATTGGTCCCGATGCTGCAGGTGGGCGCGCTTCTGCCATGTACATGGCGCCATCTGGTGCCGCCGAGGCGATATGCGCAAGCGCATTTGCTGCACGTGGGCTCCCGGTACTCCGGTACACGGTATGCTAAAGGTGTCTAATCATTGATTCATATAAACAAGTGAGGCCACTATCGTGAAGGGCGTTTATTCATGGGTTGGAAAAAGTGCGTTGGAAACAGCTGGCACGACAGACCGTACGATAAACCACTTTAAAGAAGCTTTTATTAATGCTTAAACTTCATATTTTTTTTGTCATTAGACCTGCAAAGAAAGAAAGTGTGAAGCACACTCATTAGGCTTATGTCATACATGTCTTGGTGGTTGCAAACTGCCTAAATAGGTCATGTGTGCACATTTTTTTTTCCAGACAGCGGGTTCGCGCAACGGAAAATGCACACTGGGGATCTGTACGAGCTACACTGCCAAAAAGAGTGAGTGGTGGCAGAATTGCCCGAGTCCCTTGCAGGCGCACCGACACCAGTGCTGCCACTCTATCGCAGCTAGAATTTAGAGCCCTGCTACATCACTTCCCTGTACGAGTTCACCGATTTCCGCTGCCTTTGACTGCTCGTGCGACTTTTTGCGTCTCAGCAGTGAAGTGAGCCGCTTACATGACACATTGGGTGCTTACATGAGCCCAACAAAAGTCTGGTCGAGTAGGCTGTCGGGCTGATGTAAACACCTGGGGTTCGAGGTAAGCGACAGTCGAGTTGGGCTGGGCCATCAGAGGGTGGGTTGACTAGCAGCCCGCTCCGCAAATTACACTTAATTCTCATGCCTGGGAAAAGCATTTTCTGCAGGGGAGAACAGAAGTTGGCGCAGGTTCACTACTTGTGTGGTCGCGCCTGACAGGGCGCGCCGCGAGAGTAAAAATTGTAAAATTGGTTTTTGGGGACAGGAAATGGCATAGTATCTCTCTCACATTTCGGCTGACACCAGAACGGACACCAGAACCCCCCATAAGGCAAAGGAAAAAGGAGGGACTGAAAGAAGACTGGAAGAAGGAGGTGCCGTAGTGGAGGGCTCCCGAATAATTTTGACCACCTGGGGATCTTTAACATGCACTGACATCGCACAGCACTTGAGCACCTTTGCGTTTCGCCTCCATTGAAAACGCGGCCACCATGGTCAGGTTCGATGGAGGCGAAATGTAAAGGTGCCCGTGTGCTGTGCAATGTGAGTCACGTTAAAGGTCCCCAGGTGGTCGAAATGGTTCCGGGGCCCGACTGACTAGTATCGACATCATGTAAACAGTCATCAAGTTGGGTTGATCTTGCTCAACTGGCCTGTCTCGCCCTGCCACTGTCGGGTTCATGTAAAGTCTACAGGCGGGAGAGAAACAGGTGTCCCTGCTGCTTCGCCGCAGCAATGAATGCTGTTGTCACATCTTCGTACTGAAGGAAGACGGATGTTTCGTTGTGGATTTCCACGCCATACCATGCACTCTGCTGTAACTGTGCATTTGCATCTTGAATTAATGGACTACCAAATTTTCGCCCATCTTTCCTTATTTTCACAAGCAAAAAAGAGAGTAGCTCCAGTCCACGCTGTGATGGTGGTTGGACAGCGAAGCAGACAAATGACGCCCAATTGTGTGCTGCAACGTCACTTGAAAATTCCCACATGTGGCTCTACAGAGTGAAACCAGAGACAAGCGAAAGGTACTTAAGCTGTAAGCTATATGTCTTATTCCCAAGGAGATATGCTGTTTCTATTCAATTCTTAGCCTGGCGCTTTTTGCTTACCACAACGACACGAAAACACAACCGTAATCTTTACCGGGAATCACATGCTAGTAGAAGGAACAGGGTGATGGTGGTGGTAAAACTTTATTGGATGCACTGGGGCAAGTTTTGGAGGAGAGTGGAGGGTTTCACCGCTCCCTTGCCTGGGTGGTAGTCCTCATTCCGGGACACCATTGGCGGTAGCCGCTGCCCACGCTCTTTGGACCAGAGCCCTCTGGGACTCCAGGTCCAAGCAGCCGGACAAGGTTGCCTCCCAGCCCTCTCGTGTTGGCTGATTTACTCTCTTTATTTGCGTATTTTTCTGGCAGGCTCAAACCATAAGATATGTGTCTGCCCACATCTCACAAAATTTATAGTACCTTGAAAAAGTTGGGTCTTTGTGTTTTAGAATCGCAGGACTTAGAAACAACCCCGTTTGCAGCCTTGTGAGATGTTGCTCATAAGTTCTATCCAGGCCCTTGGCAGGCTCTTTGAACATCTGCCTACTGAGGAGCACATATGTTTTAATGTCCGCATATGTGAAGCGGATTCGGTACAGGAGTCCCGACAGTCCGGAAATTCAGAGGAACTCCGTCGGAGAGACGCTCAGGTGGCTGTGTAAGCAGCCTCATTCCCTTCTATTCCCTGGTGTCCTTGCACCCGTACCAATTGTTTTGTTTCCTGTATTAAGCTATGCTGTGCGCTTGCTAAAATTCTGCTTTCAAGCGGCGCTATTCTTCCTCTTATGTAATTTTGACAGGCGTGTTGAGAATCAGAAATTATGTTCAATGCGTCGGAGTGAGCGGCTGCCAGCGCTATCGCCACTTTCTCGGCTAACGCAGCTTTACTAGTTTTCACCGAGAGTCCATCCACCAGCTTTCCTACGTGTATCACCGTGACGGTGCAGATGCCCTTTTGAATAGGGCCCACCACGTGTACATAATACCTGCTATTTTTGCTGCCGGAATACTTCTGTATCGCTCTAGGTCTGGCTTCTCTCCTACTTTGATTGTGCTCGGGATGCATGTTTTTTGGTATTGGTTTAACTAGTAGTTTATCTCTCCAGTCCTTGGGAATGTCCCCTCTGTCTTCTGTTGTTGGTGGCAGCGCTATGTGCAGATCATCGAGGACTCGTCTACCAACTTTGGTCGTTGATAACCGCATTATTTGGCTTGTATGGTTAGTTTGGAGTAGTTCTTCTAGCGTGTTATGCATTCCTAGGTGGAGGAGGTGATCAGTGGACGTCTTGGAGGGGAATCCAAGCGCTTTCTTGATGGCCGCTCTGACTATTACGTCTTGTCGCTTTGCCGCAGTTTGAGGTAGGGCACATCATATGTTATTCGGCTAATGACGAAATTCTACACCAGATGTAACGTCTCCTTTTCCATGAATCCACCGTGCTTCCCAGATACCCTGCCAATCATCCTACTGATTTGCTCGCACGTGGACTTTAGTTGGTTAATCGCTATGGCAGTGACTATTATTACCTTTCTTGTATTTGTAGCCCTAACACGTGGATGTTTTCTGCCTTCAAGACGTGGGTTCCATCTATGTATATTAGAATTTTGCTTGCCAATTTTTTATCGCCCGTGATATGAAGGAGCTCTGATTTATTCGGTGCACACCTAAGGCCACGCTCTTCGACGTACTTATGTACCGCTAACGCTGCCTCCTGCAAGGCGTCCTCTATCTGTCCAATACTGCCACATGACCGCAGAGTGATGTCCGCATAGACGGCGTGCCTCACGTTATCTATCGCGTTGAGCTTCCCGGGAAGGCCCATCATGGCTATGTTGCTGAGCAGTGGTGACACTATCGCCCCTTGAGGCGTGCCTCGTGTTCCCATCTCTATGGGTCCAAATTTACTGTCGTCTATCCTGATGTAGGCCTTCCTGTTCATGAGAACGCCCTTGATGTACTGCTAAGTCCGCTTTCCGCAGTTTGTGGTGTTGAGATTCTCTAGTATCTTACTACCGCCGCCGCGATGGCTGAGCGGTTACGGTGCTCAGCTGCTGGCCCGAAAGACACTGGTTTGATCCCGGCTGCGGCGGTCGAATTTCGATGGAGGCGAAATTCTAGAGGCCCGTGTGCTGTGCGATGTCTGGGCACGTAAAAGAACCCCAGGTGGTCAAAATTCCCAGAGTCCTTCACTGTGGTGTGCCTCATAGCCTGAGTTGCTTTGGGACGTTAAACCCCCATAAACCCAAACTCTAGTATCTTACTGTGTTTAACGTTGTCAAAGGCCCCCTTCAAATCCAAAGATAGCTGTGTCCCGTTGACTGCTGTGAAGGGGGCCTATGACTTCCCTATTAAGTTGTGCAAGCACATCTTGTGCTGACAAGCGTGCCTGGAAGCCGAACATAGTTGTAGGAAAAAGCTGCTGGTCCTCCATGTACTCAGATAGTGTTTTCCTGACCATCGTTTTCATACGGTTGCTTGCGCACGACGTAAGCGAAATGGGTCTTGATTTGTCCGTGTTGATTTTCTTACCCGGTTTGGGTATGAATGTCACTATTGATGTTTTCCACTCTTCTGGTATTTGTTCCCCTTCCCATATCTTATTGATGAAGTCTGAGATGTCCTCGATAGCTTTGTCGTTGAGCTTTGCCAGCAAACTGACCATTATGCGATCATCTCCCGGTGCCATGCCTTTCTTCATACTGGCTAGTGCCGCTTTGACCTCCTGTGTAGTGAATTTCGCATCCAGCTGCCCATTTTCTTGCCCGGCGTTTATCAGTGCGTCCGTGTATTGGTCTACTGTGGTGCATATGTAATTGTCTTCTAGCGCTCTAGCGATTTCTTCATTTGTACCTGGAAATTCATGTTATGCTCGTCTTAAGTTTCTACTGTTATCCCCCCTCATGTGACTCAGTTCAGTGAGGCACCTCAGTAAGCTCCACTCGCTATTCTAGCCGAGAGTGCCGCTCATGGAGTTATGCTTGGCTATACAATTGTATATTGCGAGCGACGACGCATATGCCTCGGCCTGCTTGATGAGATCCGATATCCTAAGTTTCGATACCCGATTATGTTTTTGTCTACACCATCTCTTAGTGAGAGCCCTCCTTGCCTTCCATAGATGCATGAGGTGGTTGTCCACCGCCGGTGTGTCCTCATTTGTTTGTACCGTGGTCGTATATTGTTCTCTGCTGTCTATGAGTGCTTCAGCCCAGCATCGATACCCCCCTTCCTGACTGCGCTCTGGAATTCTCTAGTCCCTGATTCGGTCCACTCAGTGAGTCGCGCTTGACCCCTCTTTTTCCTGAGTTTGTTTGCCTCAATCGCTACCTTTAGGAGACAATGATCACTCCCTAGTGTCTCGTCAGTTTTACCCATTTCTATCTTTTCGCGTTTCGCACTAGGGAGAGGTCTGGGCATGTGTCACGAGTCACGCTGTTTTCTATTCTGGTCGTACGAAGGGGATTTGTGAGGATGGTGAAACCCATGTCAGTAATAGCCTCTGCTAATTTCCTGCCTTTAATGTCTTCCTTGTGGTACCCCCATTGTTAGCTGCAGGCATATAAAGGCATTAAAACCTGCAGTTGTAAGTCAGTGCTGTGTGTGTGCATGTCTCCTTTCTCGTGTCCCGTGTAAGAGCGCTGTTTTTCGGTGAGGCATTAAAGTCCCCCACCACTAGGAACGGTGCCCTACCAGCTATTCGAATGGCCTTGTGGAAGATCTCCGAGAAAGTGTCCTTACGTCCTTGAGGTCTACTAGTTGTGTTTAAAACAAAGGCTCGTTGCTGGAGACGCTTGTTCAGAAGGACTTGCACGAATGTGTGCTCAGTTTCTTGTTCTAATTGTAAATATACAGTGTTGGCCATGCATTCTTTATGTACAAGGATACAGATGGATGGATCTACTTGGTGGGTGTTACACGATCTAATTTTGACTTCTTTACCAGCGTCTTGTATTGCAATGACTTCCGGCATCCTTTCTAAGGCTTCCATATATTGATATAGCATATCTTTTTTCTTTTTAATACCCCTGCAATTCTATTGTATAATTTTCGCTCCTCTCTGAGGATTTGATACTCGGCGCTTGGCCAGATAGATTTAGAACTGTAAAGGCAACGCGAGCGCTCTCACGCTGTTTGAGCGACACGGACCTTGTCTCGCATTTGTGATGTCAGAAAGTGTGCCTTTTTTTTTTTTAAGTAGTTTTCATCTGCCTCCTCCCATCATCATCGTCCCCCATCCCCCATCGTGACCTTCTTTTATCTCCTCTTCCTGTCCCCCAGAGCAGAGTAGCAGGCCAGATATTTATTTTTCAGGCCAACCTCTCTGCCTTTCCTATCAATAAACCCCCTCTCTCTCTCTCTCTTTGTAGCCTGTAGTTGTCTTTCTGAGATTTTGTTGCTATTTCTGTTTGCTTTCTTCTATCTTGGTATTCGGCTAGCGCACGGTATACGGTACTGGTCTGTAGACCGGTACCCTGTACATGTGTATAGAGCCGATACAGGCCCAGCTCAGTGCCTGGGAAGTCAAAATTAACAGGAAGCTGGGGAGAGTACCGACAGAAGGAACGTGCTTCGCATTGTCTGCAGGCGCCGTTATCATACATTATGCTGTTTGCACTTCACACGAGGGCTTCGAATATTGTGAACCCCCTTTCGAAGCAGCTGCAAATTTAATGTTTGCCATAACGGGTAATTGTAGTTGTCTGCACCGCATGTCGGAAATATTAAATATTCCTTCCCTTACGACGTGGTTTAGGTGTCCACTGAGATATGTGAGGCAGGCGTCATTTCCTTTCCTTAAAACCAATTTTCATTTCATTTCCCTTGCCTTACAGTCCTGTTTGGAGGAGGAGGAGGAGGGAAAACATTTATTAAGAGCATAAATACTGGGTGGGTTCAGTGGGAGAACCCAATGGTCGCCATCGTAATCTGGCCCCTCTTAGCTTACGATTTCTGGTCGAGGGGACTGTGGCTATGAAGGGTTGCCTCCCAGCGCTCATATGTCGGATCGGGATTGCTGTCCAAAACTTGGTTTCGTGACATTCGCAAACAGCGTGAAAGAGTGTGCCTACTGCACACCACAGAAAGGGCAGGACGAGTCTTAGGTGTCTAGATACCATTTACTCAACAAGTAGGGATTGGGCAGTGTATTAGTTTGTAGTCGTCTGATTATGTGCTCTTCAAATTTGCTAAGGGTTTTGTAAGGAAGAGGATATTTCCTTATGATCATATAGTATTTCATAATTTCTGCGTAGCTTAGTAACGGTGAGGAGTTAACTGTATCAGAGAGGCAGCATGCCAGATGCTCGGAGGAGGAGAGCTTGAGCAGCTGTGTTGGCCGCCTCATTGCCCGTCGTTCAGAGGTGCCTTGGCATCCAGATGAGCTGGACGTCGGAAGGATTAGACGTTTCCAACATTTCCCAACATGGAGCGCCAGCGTGACCTCTGAGGTAATTGCGTACCGCTGCTTGTGAGTCGGACATAACCGTTGCCTTGCTGTTCTTTGATATCGCTAGTGCGATAGCTGCTTTTTCAGCCGATGTAGTATCCACCGCTTGGATAAGACTGCTTGCAATTATATCCCACCGGGGTGAAACTGCTGCAATTGCCGCGACCTCGTTAACGGGTCGAGCTACATCGACGTAAATCGTGTCCTTGCTTTCATCCCAGCGCTTAGAGAGACGTCTAGCTCTGGCTAGTCTGCGTCCTCTATTGTATTCCTCATCCATGCGCCTTGATAAGGGGTGAGTCGTGATGTGTGATCTCATCTGCATGGGCATGTCGATCTTGTTGGCTACTTCCTAGGGTGGGCGAATTATCAGCTTCTGAAATATTTTCCTGCCAGGCTTAGATGTTGAGAGCCTGACAGTTTTGTTGACACGGTGGGCCTCTATTAGTTCCTCAATGATGTTATAGATCCCAGCTGTAGTAAGTGCTCTGTGGATGTGCGTAAAGGGAGTCCCAGCGCCGTCTTAACTGCCTTTCGTATGGTAACATCCAGTTGGTCTTTCTCCTTTTTGCTAAGCTGCAAGTACGGGATGGCGTATGTTATCTTAGAGAGAATGAAAGCCTGAACTAATCTTAGGGCCTCCTTCTCTCTTAGCCCATTGGTTTTCTTGATTACCCGGTTGTTGTATCGTAGTAATGATAATTAGCAATGAAACAGTACACGTAGCATACGGTCGAGCCGATCTGTATTCTCCTACTTCGTCGTCTTCTCTCCCCCCATGCGTGCGAGTGCGTGCAGCGCACTTGCCACACTTCATCTTTACCACATTTCACCATCATTTCATCTTTTATCACCATCACAACCTGCTGCTGCAATACCAGAGCGCATGTGCTACCGCTGCGGTTCTACAACTCACCTAGCGAACAACCCTGCATGCCGAGCCCGCAACCGCAAGTGTCGTCGGTGCGGCAAGGTGGGCCATTTCGACTCTCTCTGCAAGTCGTCCGACCGTCCTGTTCAAGTTCAGCAAGTTGCAGATACTGCTGACACATCGTCGATGCCGGATGGCTCCAGCAGTGCGTCTATTCTCAATGTTGAAAGGATTGACACCGGCTCATCTGTGTCAATTATTTCTGAAGATCTATACCACCGATTCTTCGCTAAATGTTTCCCGCTTAAATCAACTGCAGTTCAACTATTGGACTATTCTAAGTCTCAGATTATAGTCCAAGGGTGTTTTGTTGCCACAGCAAAGTTCCACGACCGTACCGCCTGCATCCTGTTGTACGTTGTCTCGGGAAGCACAACGCTGCTGGGCCTGGATTCCATTGCCGCTCTACAAATGAAGATCAAAGGTGCATCGTTGGAATGTCTTTCCATGACACCTGATACGCCTCTGTTACCTCCTGAGCTACGTCCACACTTCGAACATCTCTTCTCCAAGGAACTCGGAGTTGCTCGTGGCTACGTGCACAAAGTCAGAGTGCAGGATTCCGTTTCTCCTGTTGCTTGCAAGCTCCGACGGCTGCCGTTTGCCATTCTTCAGCAGGTGTCCGAGGAACTCCAGAAGCTTGAAGCTCAAGACATCATTGAACGGGTCGACGCTTCCAAGTGGATTTCACCCATAGTCGTGGCTCGGAAAAAAGATGGCTCCATCCGAATGTGCGTCGATTTGCATGAGCCGAACAAGGCTATTGTGGTCGACAGTTTTCCTTTGCCTCAAACGGAAGAACTTCTACATAGCTTGGCCGGGTCACAGCGTCTTTCGAAGTTGGACCTTGCCTCGGCTTACCATCAAGTACCACTTAGCCCTGAGAGTCGGGAATTGACCACATTCATTACCCATGATGGCCTCTTCCGCTCCAAACGAGTGTGTTTCGGCCTTGCTTCGGCGCCTTCGGCTTTTCAGAAGATGATGCACTTAATTTTAAAAGGGTGCAAAGGTGTCCTCTTCTACATCGACGACATCATAGTCCATGGCACCTCCCGACAGGAGCACCTGACCAACCTTCGTGCTGTTCTCGAGCGCCTGTCCCAAGCTGGACTCAAGCTCAACCACAAATGTGTCTTCGATGTTCCGAAGCTCACTTTCTTGGGGCATGTTGTCAGCGGTGAATGACTGTTTCCGCTTTCTTCTGCCATCGAGGCGATTACGAAGGCTCCGACTCCATCTAACATCAGCGAGCTTCGCTCCCTCCTTGGACTTGCGGGTTTCTACTCCAAGTTTATCCCGCATTACTCCGACGTCGTTGAGCCTATGCACGCCCTACTTCGAGGCAGCGACTCCGCCTTCACTTGGACTGCTGCTGCGGATTCAAGCTTCAAACTACTGAAGTCCATGTTGACGTCATGTGACGTGTTGCATTTTTTTGATCCTGCCCTTCCCGTGGTCGTAACGACTGACACTTCCATATATGGCCTTGGGGCAGTGCTTCAGCAAGACAACGGCCATTCGCTGCAAACTGTTGCGTTTGTCTCCCGTACCTTGACACCCCAAGAAAGAAAGTACTCTGTTGGTGAACGTGAGGCCCTAGCTTGCGTTTGGGCGTGCGAACGGTGGCACGTGTATTTGTGGGGCCGGCCTTTTGTTCTACGCACCGACCACAGTGCACTTGTCATTTTGCTGTCGACGAAAGGAACGGGCCATCGGCCGTTGCGAATTTCACGTTGGTCGGCTCGCCTGTTGTGCTACGACTACACTGTAGAGTACCGCAAAGGCAATGACAACTCTGTTGCAGATGCTCTGTCTCTCCTTCCCTTACCGACCACATCGTGCAGTGAGCCCAGTGAGTTCGACGCCAGTGACGACGACTTCGTCTGCCTGCTATCGCCAGCCGTGACTCTACAAGAGCTTCAAGAGGCAACCATCAGCGACACGGCAGTTGCTCAAGCCATTCAGTTTACATCGGCGACATGGCCGGACAAGAAATCCCTACCGGAGAACCTTAGGCCATACTATCTCCTGCGCTCGGAGCTGTCCGTCGTGCAAGGCGTCTTGTACCGAGGTGACAGGCTCGTCGTTCCCGAAAGTTTGCGACGATGCCTCATGGACATCGCGCACCAGTCACACCCCGGGATCAGCCTCACGAAAAGTCGACTGCCAGAGCTCTACTGGTGGCCGCGAATGGACGAGCACGTCGAAGAAATGGTACGGACATGCGTCGTGTGCCAGTCCTGTGACAAATCGGCTCGTCCGGTGGCAGCTCCTCTGCAACCTGTCGCCTTTCCAGAGAAACCTTGGGATAAGGTTGCCATTGACATCGTGGGGCCTTTCGACCAAGCTCCCAGTGGCTGCCGCTTCGCGATTACTCTCATGGATTATTACAGTAAGTGGCCAGAAGTTGTCTCCGCTGATGCCATCACAACTCAAACCGTTCAAGAATTCCTGCTTGGCCTTTTTGCTCGTGAGGGTTACCCTCAAGAGATTGTCTCTGACCACGGACCTCAATTTTCATCGATGGCCATGCAAACTTTCCTCCGCGAACGGGGGATACGCCATTGCTACTCTTCAGTGTACCATCCCCAAGCTAATGGACTCGTTGAACGATTCAATCGAGTGCTTAAGTCCTACATTCAGCTAGCTCT
Source organism: Amblyomma americanum (assembly GCF_052857255.1). Classification (NCBI taxonomy): domain Eukaryota; kingdom Metazoa; phylum Arthropoda; class Arachnida; order Ixodida; family Ixodidae; genus Amblyomma; species Amblyomma americanum. The sequence continues at coordinate 55,877,383 of NC_135497.1, forward strand.
GTGCGAGCGACGCGACCTACGTACAGCGATTGTGGACTACCTCGGTGTCTACCGCTGTACGCCCCATGCCACGACAGGAATTGCACCAGCTGTCCTACTTCATGGCCGGCTGCCCCGCACAAGACTTAACGTCGTAGGACTGCCGGATCAGTCCTTCTCAATGGATCCGACAAAAGCGCTTAAGCTTTTGCGGCAGAGGCTTGACGAGAAGCAAGCGCAATACAAGCTTTATGCGGACCAGTGGAGTGGCGCCCAGTGTCGTGACTTTCAGATTGGCCAGTACGTGCGTGTCCGCAAACCAAATGTGCGAGGCAAACTGTCAGCTCGGTTTTCGGAGCCTCGGAAGGTTGTGGAGCAGCGTGGACCTGCATCTTATCTGCTGGATGATGGGCGAGTGTGGCACTCGTCCAAGTTTTCTGCGGTGCGCCCAGAAGTAGTTCAGCAGCAACTGTCCTCCTCAGCTCCAGCGGCCCTTTTCGCTGATATTTCGCCGCCTATCGACGGCAACCGAATGCCGCCTCCCAGTCCACAGTCCGGAACCGTGGTCCAGGGTCCTTCTTCGGACGCGCCTTCAATCCATATGATGCCAGCTGTTCCGCCCGCTCCGGAATCGGCAGCCGCTCCTCAACCCTCGTGTAGTAAATCCACAGCGGCAACTGCGGCTTCACCTCCTGCGCCGCCTCGCCGAAGTACTCGCAAAAAGAAGCGGCCCGCATGGTTCAAAGACTATGACATCCGCTAGACATTTTGTTTTTTTAAGTGCAGCGGAAATGTGATAAAGATGAAGTGTGGCAAGTGCGCTGCACGCACTCGCGTGCATGGGGGGAGAGAAGACGACGAAGTAGGAGAATACAGATCGGCTCGACCGTATGCTACGTGTACTGTTTCATTGCTAATTATCATTACTACGATACAACACCGGTGTACCATTCAAGAGACTTGCTCAGACTAGGCTTGGAGCTGTCCGATTGTTTCAGTGTTATTGTTGCCACTCGGTATGATGGCTCCCAGGATCTTGATTTCTTTCTTGATCGCAATGCTAATATCCTGGACCGTAATAGCGACAGAGGGAGTGGGCGCCAAAAGGGCCTTATTCTGTTTCTTTTCCCGGTAGATCAGAAGTAACTCGGATTTCTCAGGAGAGCGCGCTAAACCATGCCTCGCCACATGCTGGCACACGACGTTCGCTGCTTCCTGAAGCCATTCTTTAATTTCCCCTTCATTACCGCTGCGACACCAGATCGTATTGTCGGCGTATATAGCGTGCTCAATGCAGCGGATGTGGTGTAGCTTCTCTGGTAGCCCACGCATGGCCAGGTTTAAGAGAAGCGGAAACAACACTGCCCCCTGCCGAACCTAGATTAAGCGGAGTGGAGATCTGATCACCGATACTTATTAATGGTTTCCTATTGTAGAGAAAGTCTATCACATATTTAGATGCACGGTCACCACAGTTAAATCTGTTAAGCTCCTCCAGTATTCCCTGGTGGTTGACATTGTCAAATGCCCCTTTTAAATTGAACGCAAGGATGGCCTTGATCTGACACCTGCCGGGGTCATCCAGAATATCCTCTGATACGAAGGAGAATATCCTGTATAGACAGCTTTTCTCTAAACCCATACAGCATGTCCGGGAAAATATCATTGTTCCCCAGGAGTCTTCATTCGGGCGTTCACGACCCTCTCGGACATTGTACTCAGACACAACGTCGGAGAGATTGGTCGTAAATGATCAATATCGCATGGCTTTTTGGGCTTGGGATTAAACCGTACTAAAGCCACTTTCCAGGAGTCTGGGATCTGGCCCTAGTTCCAGCACTGCGAGTTGAAGTAAAGGAGGTGTCGTCCATGTTACAGAGCATATTCGTGTTTGATCTGGTTCGGTCCAGGAGTGGTGTTCTTACGCATGACGTCAAGCTTCTCTCTGATTTCCTCAACCATTACCTCTCGGTCCATCTCTTCATTTGGTGCGCTGGTGTATGCAGGGAGATGGTAGGAGGATCCCAGATCGGGAATTTCTGTGCAAGTTATGTAATGACCGCTTCACCATCATCGTCAATAGCCTGACCACAACCACTGCAGGGCAAATGCCTCTCCCATGTTTCCAATTAACCCTGTTCTTTGACAGCTGCATCCACCCTATGCCTGCTAACTTCTTAATCTCATCCGCCCACCTAATCTTCTGCCACCCCATGCTATACTTACTTTTTCTTGGAATCTGCTCCGTTACCCCTAAGGTCCAGCAGTTATCTTGCCTTCACATTACATGCCCTGACCAAGCCCATTTATTCCTCTTGAATTCAACTAGGATGTCATTAACCCACGTTTGTTCCCTCACCCACTCTGCTGCTTGCGGTCTCTTAATGTTGCACCTACCATTTTCCTTTTCATGGCTCGCTGTGTTGTCCGTAACGTTACTAAGCTGAACCCTTTTCATTAAGCCTCCACGTTTCTGCACCGTAGGTCAGTACCTGTAAGATACATGTTGTACACTTTTCCCTTGAAAGATATTAGTAAACTGGCATTCATGATCTGAGAGAACCTGCCATATGTGCTTCACCCCATTTTTATCCTTCTAGTTATTTGCCTCTCATGATCCGGATCAGCTGTCACTACCTGCCCTAAATAGACCTTTACTACTACCAGCCCCTCGCTGCCAATTGTGAACGGCTGTTCTCTTGCTAGACTGTACAACATTAGATTGGTTTTCTGCATGTTAATTTTTAGACCTAGCGTTCTGCTCTGCCTGTCTAACTAGATCATAATTTGCAGTTGCTGAGTCACTCAGGAGGTGAATTGCAATGAGGGCTTCGTTGTCCCTTTTATAGCTATGCAGGGCCTTACAGAGCGTGTCTGTTTGCTCTTTCCGGTTTGAGTTTGGCTCGATAAGGGATCTGAGAAGTCCCCATGCTTTAGCCGTTCCCATTCTACCGTTGAGCTCATCACATAGCTTGAGACAGTTTTAGTTAGCTAGGTTATGTACGCAGTCATCCGCTTACTCGGTGAGTTCTGCAATCTTGATCTTCAGCTTGCGATTTAACTTTTGCCTTTTCCGCCCTCCTTGTCAAAGATTTCCTGGCTTCCCACAGATGTAACAGGTGCGGGTCAACCGCAGGAGTTTCCTCCGTGGTGTTCACTGTCGCAGAGTGCCTGGCGACGGTTTCAATCTGTAGCGCTGTCCATGCCATAATATCAGTGATATCTTCGTCCGGGAGACGTGCGATTTCTCCTCTCCTCTTGTCCCATTTCACAATTTTAGCCTTGCCAAACGGTTTCCGACATTTCATACAGTGAGCAGTGCATAAGACGAAATGATCGCTGCCCAGTGACACGACAGTGTTACACCAGGTGGCCGGCAGGCAGTTTTTCACAAGCGTGAGATCTGGACAGGTGTCTCTGCTGACGCTATTGCCCGCTCTGGTGGGTTGCAGGGGTCCGTTAAGATTGTGAGCCCTTCTTTGTTAGCGATCTCAAGGATCCTCCTAACTTTCGGGGTGTTAAAGTGATATTCCCGTGCTTGATGGGGCACATTGAAATCACCGGCTATGACGAGGAAGTCCTTACCTGCCCTCTTAATAAAATTGTTTAATAGCGTGACTCTCTGACTATATGAGTCCCTGGGGCGAGTGAACACGTTCAGTATGTGCAAACTGTATTTTCCCCTGTTTTGGGGAAGAATTTTAACGTAAGGATGTTCATATATTCCGCTAGCGGTTCTTACAGCGTTGCGGTAAACTCATTGTGAACAAATATTTCTACCCTATGCTCGTCTTGGAAACTTTTGTACCCCTTCATGCTGATGACCATATTTCCTTCTTGAATTACTATTACAGCAGGTGTCGTCTCCGACGTGTCGATATTAAATTTGAGGCTTGCTTTTTTCTTTTTGAATCCCCAACAATTGCATTGCCAAATTATTGTTTCCTGTCCCCCTATGCGCCATTGTCCTTATTTGTCCTCTTCTGGAAGGGGGTTACTCTCTGTGTATTTGGATCTCCCATTTCGGGAGTTGCACTCGTTAAGTTTAGATTTGAATTCGTCTCGGACTGTGGCAATGGCGGAGTTAATGTATTTTGTAGTGTTGGCGGACTCATTTGCGAGCTCGTTCTTGACCATCTGGATAACTTATGGGAACTTTGTATCCTGCTTTTCTCTGTCAGCCCTCAGCTCTGCAATGACGTGGTCAAAAACTGAATTTGACGGGGTTTCACGTGTTTTGCCGTGAGTTGTGACTGAAGCCTGACCAATTTATGTTCAGCTGTCTGCGCTTCGTTCTGTTTTTTTAGCTGAATATTTTCTGCTTTCAGGTCGTTGAATTCCATAGATATCGTGCTTCCGGGGAAGGATCGAGGCAACCCAGCGTATCCCATATTTACGATGTTTTTTTACTCTTGCTTCTCAGCAGAAGGACTGCGTTCCCGGGTGTGTGGCGTCTTCTCGGCAAGGGGGATCCCGCTGAGGTGCAAAGGAGACCGACCTGGTGGTCCCCTGCTCTTTATGATGTCTTGGCTCTCCCGTTCCGGGTCGACCTGACGAGTTGTAATGCTGTCTAGACTTAGATCTTGACCTGGACGTAGAACTGGAGGCCGCTCTTCTGGATTCCTTCTTCTCGAACTGCTCTTTTCGGCTGGTGCGCACAGCTGCCATGTTGCTATTGCTGACGCCACTGGTTGTCGCTTTCTCTTCCTGATCGCCGAGATGTTGATGCTTCCTAGGCTTACTGATGGGATCCAGGAACTTTGCTTTGATTTCCGTCGAGTAGGTGTGGTGATTTCCCTTGCATG